>NC_083612.1:17670200-17970200 GCF_963584025.1 Labrus mixtus | reverse complement strand
GGATAATTGAATTGAGACCCAAAAACAGAGATAAGACACCTTGGATGCTGCCAAATCAGATCAGTGTGGGCTAATTTGGGCTGATTGCAACAAAAAACATGAAATTAGTTATTGTCATTACACCAGATTTTAGTGACTTAACTGTATCAAGAAAAACAGGAAAGGCTGATCAGGGAAAAGAGATATATTCCTTATAAACTGTACTCCTCTAAAATAGTACTCCTCTAAAACTGTACTCCTGTACTCCTCTAAAACTGTACTTCTCTAAAACTGTACTCCTGTACTCCTCTAAAACTGTACTTCTCTAAAACTGTACTCCTCTAAACTGTACTCCTCTAAACTGTACTCCTCTAAAACTGTACTCCTCTAAAACTGTACTCCTCTAAAACTGTACTCCTCTAAACTGTACTCCTCTAAAACTGTACTACTCTAAAACTGTACTCCTGTACTCCTCTAAACTGTACTCCTCTAAAACTGTACTACTCTAAAACTGTACTCCTGTACTCCTCTAAAACTGTACTCCTCAAAACTGTACTCCTGTACTCCTCTAAACTGTACTCCTCTAAAACTGTACTCCTCTAAAACTGTACTCCTCTAAAACTGTACTCCTCTAAACTGTACTCCTGTACTCCTCTAAACTGTACTCCGGTACTCATCTAAACTGTACTCCTGTACTCCTCTAAACTGTACTCCTCTAAAACTGTACTCCTCTAAACTGTACTCCTGTACTCCTCTAAACTGTACTCCTCTAAAACTGTACTCCTCTAAAACTGTACTCCTCTAAACTGTACTCCTGTACTCCTCTAAAACTGTACTCCTCTAAAACTGTACTCCTCTAAACTGTACTCCTGTACTCCTCTAAACTGTACTCCTCTAAACTGTACTCCTCTAAACTGTACTCCTCTAAAACTGTACTCCTCTAAAACTGTACTCCTCTAAACTGTACTCCTGTACTCCTCTAAACTGTACTCCTGTACTCCTCTAAACTGTACTCCTGTACTCCTCTAAAACTGTACTCCTCTAAAACTGTACTCCTCTAAACTGTACTCCTGTACTCCTCTAAAACTGTACTCCTCTAAACTGTACTCCTGTACTCCTCTAAACTGTACTCCTCTAAAACTGTACTCCTCTAAACTGTACTCCTGTACTCCTCTAAACTGTACTCCTCTAAAACTGTACTCCTCTAAAACTGTACTCCTCTAAACTGTACTCCTGTACTCCTCTAAAACTGTACTCCTCTAAAACTGTACTCCTCTAAACTGTACTCCTGTACTCCTCTAAACTGTACTCCTCTAAAACTGTACTCCTCTAAAACTGTACTCCTCTAAACTGTACTCCTCTAAAACTGTACTACTCTAAAACTGTACTCCTGTACTCCTGTAAACTGTACTCCTGTACTCCTCTAAACTGTACTCCTCTAAAACTGTACTACTCTAAAACTGTACTCCTGTACTCCTCTAAAACTGTACTCCTCAAAACTGTACTCCTGTACTCCTCTAAACTGTACTCCTCTAAAACTGTACTCCTCTAAAACTGTACTCCTCTAAAACTGTACTCCTCTAAACTGTACTCCTGTACTCCTCTAAACTGTACTCCGGTACTCATCTAAACTGTACTCCTGTACTCCTCTAAACTGTACTCCTGTACTCCTCTAAACTGTACTCCTCTAAACTGTACTCCTGTACTCCTCTAAACTGTACTCCGGTACTCATCTAAACTGTACTCCTGTACTCCTCTAAAACTGTACTCCTCTAAACTGTACTCCTGTACTCCTCTAAAACTGTACTCCTCTAAACTGTACTCCTCTAAACTGTACTCCTGTACTCCTCTAAAACTGTACTCCTCTAAAACTGTACTCCTGTACTCCTCTAAACTGTACTCCTCTAAACTGTACTCCGGTACTCCTCTAAAACTGTACTCCTGTACTCCTCTAAACTGTACTCCTCTAAACTGTACTCCGGTACTCCTCTAAACTGTACTCCTGTACTCCTCTAAAACTGTACTCCTCTAAAACTGTACTCCTCTAAACTGTACTCCTCTAAAACTGTACTCCTGTACTCCTCAAAACTGTACTCCTGTACTCCTCTAAAACTGTACTCCTCTAAACTGTACTCCTCTAAAACTGTACTCCTGTACTCCTCTAAACTGTACTCCTGTACTCCTCTAAAACTGTACTCCTCTAAAACTGTACTCCTCTAAACTGTACTCCTGTACTCCTCTAAAACTGTACTCCTCTAAACTGTACTCCTGTACTCCTCTAAACTGTACTCCTCTAAAACTGTACTCCTCTAAACTGTACTCCTGTACTCCTCTAAACTGTACTCCTCTAAAACTGTACTCCTCTAAAACTGTACTCCTCTAAACTGTACTCCTGTACTCCTCTAAAACTGTACTCCTCTAAACTGTACTCCTGTACTCCTCTAAACTGTACTCCTCTAAAACTGTACTCCTCTAAACTGTACTCCTCTAAACTGTACTCCTCTAAAACTGTACTCATTTAAACTGTACTCCTCTAAACTGTACTCCTCTAAACTGTACTCCTCTAAAACTGTACTCCTCTAAACTGTACTCCTGTACTCCTCTAAACTGTACTCCTCTAAACTGTACTCCTCTAAACTGTACTCCTCTAAAACTGTACTCCTCTAAAACTGTACTCCTGTACTCCTCTAAACTGTACTCCTGTACTCCTCTAAACTGTACTCCTCTAAACTGTACTCCTGTACTCCTCTAAACTGTACTCCTCTAAACTGTACTCCGGTACTCCTCTAAAACTGCAGTCCTCTGAAACTGTACTGTACCGTTCTTGTCACAGGATAATGCAATGTACCTAAAACCAGATGATTTTGGGGGTCTTGTAAATTATGGTCCGTGATCATGATCTGCTGATACTAAAACCGATAAAGATTTATACTGATGCTGGTGATACTGATATGATATCAGTATTAAACAACCCTTCAAATCTGATGCAATCCAAAGAACTGAGCTAGAGATGTAAGACAAAGATAATCTATAAGGTGAAGGGACAGGTGTTTACAGGTGTTTTACAAACAACTGAGCTGATAGTTAATGATTGTTGTCTGGCCCACAGAGTGGTGCCACTCGCAGCAGTGCAACTGAGTGACTGTGACACTCCGCTCATGGAAGCAATTAAGGAACTTTAGAAAACCTCTGTGGCTTAACAGAGACCAACTATCACCTTTTCTACAAAGTCCAACAGTTGTGCTTGTTTAAACTGTCATTATGCTAATCTTTATTTGTCTTCTTAATGCTTTCTTTTGTACTTCATGTCAATTAATTAAGAAGTAAATCTCGATTATAGTCCCTCAGGAAAAAAAAGTTTCAACTCAGATCAAAGTGATTTATCCTCAGTATATACAAACTTTCAAAATAGAGGGGAAAAAAAAGAAGATTTAGTCACAATTGTTCAAAAAAGAGAGAAAAAGTTCCTGATCCATCTTTAAATAATCACCAAATATTTCATCACTCACTGCTGCTCCTCACAAGCCTTCTTTGGCAACAACTGATTTCTTCTTTAATCTTATTAAACAAAGGCTTTGTATCAAAAGAATAATATGAAACAAAATTAATTTAAATTAAAGTTTCATTGAGATCTCACAAATGATTTATTAAAATTTTAAAAACAAAATGTCATTATTAAACATAAATAACCTATGTTTGTGTTTACTCTCTTCATATTTGATTATAGATTTATGTTTACATTAAAGGAGACATTTCATTGTTTTTGGCATAATTTCACTTTGGAATACAAATAGTGATCCCTGCAGAACAGTTTGAGAATAGCCCTTCAACTTCTTTTGAAAAATAAATAGTATGTTTAATTGTTTACAGTTTATCATCACCGCCTGAGGGATATATCTATCATTATAACAGTATAATCTATTACTACTATTAGAACTATAATTCTATCTCTTTTAAACTTATTTATGAGTCAATTGTGTTACTCAAACATTAGTTAAATGTTTTTGTTTTTTTTTATTAAATCAGAGTGAGCTTTTCTTTAAAAAGTGAACACTGCCACACACCTCCCGTCATGCACTCTGCAGTAGACTGCACGAACTCAAAGATGCAGTAATAAAGATGTGGTGTAAAACATGAAACCAGCAGAGAGTGACAGATAGACAGGGAGAAAGGAGGAGGAGGGAGCTGTAACAGAGACAGAAATCAAACTGACTCGGCCCTTCCGACTATATCAGCCTTGGTATCGATACTGTCTAAGTCAAAAGCAGGTTGATGACTGTTGCAAAGAAATGCATCAAGTTAAGAAAATGTGCATCAAATGGATATGATGAGAGCTCTAAATCCATTACTTTAAATTCACGGTGAGGTTTACGGAGCAGAGCAGAGTATTTTCTGACCTAAAAGCTGTGGGGGTTTTTTTCTGCTAGAATTTGTGCTTTTTAGTGTCATAAGGTGGTCTGGCTAACATAATGTAGAAGCTCTGTTTGGCAGCATATATATATGCGCTGTCACGTAGTCCTCTTGGCAGGGATACCAAGCGGAAAAAGTTCACTTAAGATGAGTCCGTTTTTGAGTGAAATGATGTATCCTTCATGTGCAGGTGTTTTCTCAAGTATTTCACATAACTGCATGTCTTACTTCAAATGTTAGAAGAAGACGAAGGCCAACAGAGGCTGAGTTTGGCTGAGAATCAATCAATCAAATTTATCTTAAGCCTGTGCATTATAAAAGTACTCCTGCTTGGACAAACTTCTAAACACCTTCATCATTTTCCTTCCTGGGGCTCATATATATGGCTTGTTACGTTGCATGCATCTTAATGCTTGTGTAGATGAATCAGGTGAACGATTGTGCCTTAAAGTATAACCTCCTGTCTGTATGGAGTCTCTTTCTGGGGTAACCAGCAATGTCCTGGACAGTCTCCAATATCTTGAAAACTCCGCTGCCAGAGTCCTGACCCGCATCAAGCCCTGGCAGCAAATCACCCCAATCCTCATCCATCTCCACTGACTCCCAATTAAATCCCAAATCAAATACAATTTACTCCTCCTCACTTACAAATCCCTCCACACCCTTGCCCCCAGATCCTCTCTGAAATTAAGGTTGAACCTTTGGAAAGTTCTTTAGTTTGGGTCGGCAGATATGGAAAATGATTCCGGTCAGAGAATCAGGACAGGAGAGAGGATTCCCAGCTCAAGGGTTTTGTTCCGTGACAGACATGTAGATTTACATAGGCCACTTCGAACAAGGGAGCTTGGCATTTCTCGTGTCTCATTCGTGGTTTCGTGTAGTTGTGAGAATCAATCTACGTATCTTTGTGTGTGTGTGTGTGTGTGTTTATATACGTGTGCGTGTGTGTGTGGTTCTAAAGGAAAGAAGGAACAAATATATATGTAGGTAACACAAATGTGCATCATAACATATACAATATATGATGTCCCTTTTGTAATAGCAATCAATCTTGCAAATGTATCAAAGAAAAACTTGATGCAATTTAACTGTAATAGAATGAAGATAATAACTTTAGTAAGTACATATATGAAACTAGATCAAGTAAATATGAACAAACTTACTCTTTTCTGCATTAATGCACAAACATATAACTTGAATGTCCAGGCTGCTCCTCCTATGCTCTGCTCCTCCTATGGAAGCCACGTGCTTTATACGGTCGGAGCTCGTTAACTCTAGTCAGGCTTTCTCACACTCTCAGACCTCCTTCACCCACACACCACTTCCTGAAACCTCCGGTCCTAAGACACTGGCCTCCTCTTTATACCACACACCAGACTCCACACCTATGGAGATAGGCACCTTCAGTGTCACAGCCTACACCCTTTGGAACACCCTACCTTCAAACATATGCAATGGCCGATCTCTGGACTCATTCAAAAAAACTTCTCAAACTCCATCTGTCCTACAATGTCCCCCAACTCTGCCTCTCCATCGGACCCCCATCCTGTGTTACCTGTCTGGTAGTGGTTCCTCCACTTTGTAAAAGTGTCCTTGGGTCCCTTGAAAGACGCCATATAAATTAAGTCCATTAGTATTATTATTATAAAGCAGTGCTACATGTAAGCAGGAGATGACCACATGTACACTGACAGTGAAGGCAGACATAAGGGTAAGGGTTAATCAGCCCCCCCCCGCCCCCCCCCCCCCCCCCCCCCCCCCCCCCCCAACAGTTACTCAGATGGCAATAACAGAGTATGAAAAAACATCATTAACGACACGCTTCTCTCCAACCTCCACAGTGTGACAGAGCTGTGTGGAGAAGCTGATTAAACCCAGCAGGAATAACATATGCCATCATCGTCAAACATGATTTCTTACATCGTAGTCAGAAGAATTGTATCAATTCATAAATAAAACAGGCAACACTATAAAAAACAACATTTTGGCCTGGAAATTGGTTCCTTAATAGCACAAGCTCTCTCGCTTGTTTCCAGATAACTCTTTTATGAGTCTTGGTCAATCCAACGGCGAAAAAATGGGTGAACAATTTGAAAAGTCAAATTGATGTATCAGAGGAATAAAGATCTTACATTGTTTCCCTAAAAATCTGCTTATTGTTGGCTTAACTGATAACAGCACAGGACAGAACGCACATCATGCCCTCTGTTAAAACTATACTTCATGATGTTGATACGGTGGCAGCGCTGATAGCCTGGCGGTTATGTCATGTGCCCCATGTACAGAGGCTTAAGTCCTTTTTGCAGCGGCTTTGGTTCGGAATCCGACTTGGCCCTTTGCTGCATGTCGTGCCCCACTCTCTCCATACCAACATTTCCTGTCTCCCTTTAGCTGTCCTATCTAATAAAGGAAAAAAGGTATGTTGACAGGGTGACGGAGATCAAAACCTTTGATCATCTTCTCATCTCCTTACAGTTTCAACCTGATATTCTGGACATACAGGCTGACAGGTTTACAAGTGAGGTGACACTACAGTAAGGGCTACAGTGACAGTTAGGATGGCTTTAAAGCAGTCAGTCCACATCAGCCGTCAAAACAAGTGTAAAGATGAAACGCCTGCTTCATGTATTAGTGATGAAGCATAAAAGCAGCCTGATTGAAAATAGAAAACATCAGCTTTGAATGGGATTTACTTTGGAAACAACATTTCCTAATACAATTTGAATAGATGAACTATAATGCTTAAGTTTTGGATAAAAGCGTCTGCTAAGTGAATTGTAGAATTGTAGAAGTTGTAGAAGAAATTGTAGAAGTTTTCAAGTGTAATTTTCTATCATGCTTCGCTTCCCTCATAATGACTTTTTGTCATTGACATTGAGTCAATCACGCCACTTTAAGCAACAGCTGTGGACCCTGCACATTGTCATTAATTACCCGCGCTGGGTAATTACAACCGACATGTGGAGATTCAAAGCAAGATAACATATGATTACCTGTAAGAGGAGGTCCACTTCCTCCCTCTTTCAAGAGTTTCCAGCATCGCAGACAGACAGACTGAGGGGTTTTTAAAACTCTGCTGCTCGACCGAATAGCCTTGCGGTGTGAAGATACAGTTATATTACACCTCTGCCCTGTCCGTATTTGCTTTAGTGGAAGTCTATACCATACAACCAACAATTCATGCTTGGCTGTACAGTTTCTAGCTTACTCTGAAAGACTCAGGTCAGAGTTCAGCGTTGTGCAACTTTACCCTGCAGACGTCCAAACATTATTTAAACCAAAAGAGCATCGAACTACCAGACTCTGAAACATCATCAGCAAGGTTTACTTCTTATTATCTGCGGCTGATTCTGGGTTGTTTTGTTATATTAATATCTTAACAATGACTGTGCTGAGTTAGCAATGTGATGCATTTTTTATAAATGTCATTGTTGAGCACTTGGCTCAGTTAAACTGCACGCTAAGAACAAAAGACTTGGTAACAGTGTGGACAAAGGGAACTAAAGAGAGCTGAACTTGCCTTGAATAAAACACTTGCTTCTGGTTTTGAATCTTGAACTTTTGACTATAATAATAGTCCAAAACTGTTGGACCTAACTCCGACTAAAGTATTTATTGCAGCATACATTTTTTAGTTAAAGGGAAGAGAAATAGTGTTGTAGTGAGATACTGTGATGGTCTGGTGGCCCAGAGGTTTAACCATGCAGAATCAAAACATCCTCAGACAGGCAACTAGGTGCGTGTCTTTTTTTATTTTATTTCTCTCCATCTCTTCTTGAATGTGTCAGATTCAAACAACTAGGCTTGAGATAGAACTTTTTCTAAGGGGCTGTCCTGTCTTTATACGTGTCTTTAATGAGGTACTCATCAAACATTTTGAGAACAGCATCATTCTCGTTGAAAAACAACCAAATGATAATCTTGTGTTGCTCATTAAAATTCCATATTGTAACAGCACCTGAAGGAATTATGACTTTTCAAACATTTCCCACTCATGCTTAAATGCAGTCCAGCAAAGCTTGCCTGATTTTCCCTTTAATTTGGTTTTAATAAGCCAGCTGCATCTCCCAAACCCACAAAAGCTTTGTAGTGAAACTCAGCAGTACTCATGTGAGGCATGAACTGAGGTACAACTGTCAAGTCAAGAAACAGTCAAAAATGCAGTCCAGCACCGGCAACAAAACTTGCCTGATTCTCCCTCTAAATTTCACAGCGCTGAATTATGGCTAATTGCACTTTTAGTCTGCAGTTTAAAGTTGGTTTTAACAAGCCAGCTGCAGCTCCCAAACCCACAAAACCTCACCGTGGGAGTGTTTGTACGAGTTATTACGAGACGCCGTCTACTTTTATACTCTCTAGAGAAAATCTTTCACATTATAACGAGATGCTTTTCTTGTTAGATTCCCTTCATTTTAACAAGACAACCTCTCTTTCTTCTCCGTCCAACAAAGCTGTCTCATTGTTGAAGAAACAAAAAAAGGAGCATGTTTTAATAATGTCACAGTTTGATGTTACAGTGTGATAAGTTAGTTCTGTGCTGCCAAAGGTGATGCATTATTTGTGGCTGGAGAAGTTAAATAAGGTAGAATCAGCCTCATAAATATCAGAGCCATAAACAGCTCTGCTCCATTGTGGGCTTTTTTAGCCCAAGAACATTTTGAAAGGCTGCGTCATTTAGGTAACAAAAGGCAAAACGAGGCTATTAGAAGGAAGGTACTTTCGCAGATCTGAAGCTAACAGTCGGGGATCTGACCTAGAAATTATGAAATTAGGAACAAAATTATTCTAAATAGTTAAAAGTAGGGCATAATTGACGGATCTAGTTGCACAAATAATGTTTGATTCGAGGGCGACTTTCAGTTTTAAATTATTCATGTGTGTGCCAAAAAAAAACCTTATATGTTCTGGGCCAGTCAGATAGCCTTTACTATATTATACTTCCATAGTTTATTATCATACAAAGACACTGGAGCTCTATGAGAATGGGTTAAATAAAAGACAATAATCTGTTTCGAGGTGTACTGTAGGTCTATTCCGCCTACACCACCTCCAGATCCCCGCGCCTCCTCCATCCAACATGTGTCCACACACTCGTGCTGCGGTGCGCATTACTAAAGGAGGATGCATAAAGGCGGAGGACAGTGCGCGCCCCTGGATGCGAGCAGCTCAAGTCGCAGCCTCTCCACTCCACGTTTGGCCCTGCCCTCGTGCGCTCTGCTCGTTGAGCAGCGTGTCTCTCGGCTGCATTTGCCTTTCCTCACACTGACGCGAACACACACGGACTGCTGCTGCTGGTGTATGTATGCATGTGTGTGAGTGTGTGTGTACGGGAGAAGTTATTGTCAGACGAGCACCAGGTAGCAACAATCGGATTTCTCCAGGAAGGGTGCACGCGGGATCGTTTTTCCGAGGGGACGATACGAAGCTTTACGCAATGAGGTGGACGTACCAGAATTTAAAGTGAGGAGAGGTCTCTTTTTTTTTTAATTATTTTTTTCTTTTCATGAACATCTAACATCGTGCGCACTCCTTTCTATCAGCCCTTTTGGATTTGTGTTTTTATTTTTTTTAAATCCCCCCGGAGTAATTTCCTCGTGCAACATCACCGAGGATTTCACTGATGTGTGCGATGTGGAGACTGCAGGTCGCCTTATGTACTCTGTCGGTGCTGCTGTCCCTGTCATCTGCTGGAGAAAGCAAAGCGCGGAGCTGTAGCGAGGTTAGGCAAGCTTATAACGTTAAAGGATTCAGCCTCGTCAATGTGCCTCATCAGGAAATATCAGGTAGGAGAAACTGTTTTTGAACCCCTTTCACCACGTGTCATGTCCCGTTTACCCTCTCGATATAAACAATTAAATGAGGAGCATCACACACAAGCTGAATGAACTATGTCAACGGCATTACTAACATCCCATCATCCCGGTATCGGAAGATCCGGATACAGTCGAGCTCAGCTAGGAATGGTCACAAGGAGTCTACTTTTAAAACAAGCCAAGAAAACCCACATAGTGTATATTTGTCTCAATGACATCTCTGTGCAGCTCTTCTGCTTGGGCGTTTACTTTAACTATTAGGATAAGTCATTTCAGTAAAGTGGAACAGCATTTGATATTTGCCTTGTAAAGGTCAGCATGATCCAGTCCATTTCCCCTAATGAAGGATCACATCAAGCTGCCTGTCATTCATGATCACTCTAGAATACATCCAGTTATCCAGTATCCACCTGTAAGCAGACTTTTAGCTCTTTAAATGTCAGTATTAATCCCCATCCACTGTAAGATTCAATGTTGTACATTTTAGATTTTAGATTTTAGATTTTAAAAGCCAAATTGATGTCAGTGAAAGCAAAAAAAAAAAAAACTTTACCCACACTCAACCCACCTGTTACTTGTCACCTGTTTTAGCCCTTTGCAGCTGCACGCACAGGTTAGAAAAATCAATACATAACCCTTTTAACACCACATCTAACAGCCCAGGAATCATAAAAGGAGACCTCAGAGTACACTTTACCTGCAGTGACCCTCCTCTGAAATAATTAATAATAGACCGCCTCTTTAATAAAAACGGTAAAAGTCTTACTTGAGTCGATTTGAACCAGAAGATGTGTTGAGAAAGTGGCTTGCATACCTGTTGCTGGCATTCAACAGCAGATCATGGAGTTGGTGTGTTGTATATGGCTAAATAATGTAAAATGTTTACCAGTAGGGGGCTGTATGCACTCAGCACCGATACTCCTCTTGCTGTTGGTGTCTGTTTTTTCGATATTCCTCAAGGCTACAGCTTAGGTTTTAATTCATGCTCTTTGGTAGAGCAGAGATATGGGGTTTTATTATCGCTTGTGTGGTGGTAATCACATTTATGGTCAGAGCAGGGAAGCAGATTAGTCAGTAAACATAGTGTGCTCCATGAGATGGAAGAGGGGAGGCAGAGAGGCCTGAAGTTAATCCCTCCATTGCCTCTTACAGACCAAATAGAGATACTGGATTGGTAATTGGCAGTGTCAGGCAGTAATGATCATAGAGCCGACTTATTCGCTTTAAACAGGGTTTGAGCCGGATGAGAATTTGATAGTTTAGTTACTGACTGAACGCGTCTTAGTGAAGTCTGTCACGGATCATTTCATTTTGAGTACTAAAACCAGATGTGTCCACGATTAAAACTCTATATTTGGTAAATTTGAAAGATCCTATATCTGAGGTGAAGAAGTTCTTCTAGGAGAGTCTGCACAAAGAGCTGCTTGAAAATATGTAAAAGCAAAAACAAAAAAAAAACTTTGATGCCAAACTTAGCCTGCTCTGACATCAAAATATATTCAGTTCACCAACAACTCCAAAGAAGATATTTCCAGCAGACTTCTTTAATAAAACGGAAATACACTGTGGTTAGAATAATGAATGTGCCGACTCTATTTTTCCCCCCCTCCCCTCTAAGCACTTGCATGATACTCTTTTAAAGGCTGCAACACATGCTGCCACTCTTGTACTTTTATTTCACTGTTGCTGATATGACAGAGCACAGAACACTAGACAGACACGGTGTCTTCTGATGTTTTCCCGCCCTCTCATTTTTTTCATCAAGTGTTGTTCTGAGATGGAACTTGTACTTTGTACAGAAGATCCAAGAAGTAGCTCTTCATTTGAGTATTGCACAAATTCTGACAATCTGCTGATTCAAAGAGACATTTGCATACTAGAAGTCATTTATTGAAAGAGTAACAAGATTCTTTTGGCTTTTGTTTCCACCATTTTTTCAGTTTAATTAATATGTCTATATCTTTGGGAGACTGACTCTTGGACTTCACTTTGTTTTTATTTGATTAAGCTCTTCTTATGGGAGTAGACATTATGCAGTTTGTGTTGGCCTCTACGGTACAGCCATGCAGTACTGAACAGTTTCCATTTTCAACAAAAGTTCATATCAAGTGGCATAATATTTCATAAATTATTTTTGAAATGCCTGCAAAACATTTATTTGATCATGCAGCTATAGGCTTCATGTTTCAGTCTTCAGGTTCAAAACATGCGCACAGATCTAATTGGCCACGTAATAGTTCAAGAGGATCTTTGGAGCTGTGATCAGACTCTTCTTACCAGTCATGTTCGTGACACAGTCGTGTGTAATTGGATTTTTTTTTTGCCTCCAAATAACCTTTGCATAAATACAACAGAAGTTAGATATAGGCCTCCGGAGATAGCATTGTAGAAATCACTTAATTACGCCTAATTAGCTATGCAAATACAAACGTGTGGTAAGCTGCATGAGAGACGTTAATGCTCATCCCTCCATCATTTGCAACATCACGCTGCTGCTGTGCCTCAAGATGCAGAACACACACGTTTAAAGCTAACGCTGGTCATAACCCCCCCCCCCCCCCCCCCCTCCTGTTTACCAAAGCTGATCATTTTAACAGCCCTCCAATCAGCTGAGCTTAATTATTAAAGAGGTGACAGTCACATGTACATAAAGATGTTTTTACATGGAAAACTACTACTTAACAGGCTCATTTAAAAATATACAGCTTTATGTTTTTAATTCAACATATTTCAACACAATCATTTTATTTTCTTTCTAAAAATGGCAAATACACCATTTACTTTATGCACGTTTCATTCTTAGCAGTCTAGTAAGACTTGTTTGAAATGCACATTTTCACAGTTGTATGCAAATTTAAATCAGTTCATCCATTATTGCCTTATTACAGACGTGTTTGGACTGATCTCATCAGCTTCTAAACCCCATATAGAATATAAAGAATCTCGATAACCATCAGAACAGCAATCCAAACTTAATGCTTCAGGGTTTACATTATCAGTCAGGTGATTTCTGCGTGGCTTTGGCTATTTTGTGTAGAGGAACTGGAGATTATCGTCATGTGGATTCATCGGGCAATTATTTTCTGGATTGACCGATTTCTTCTTTAAAATATCAAGAAATGGGTTTAAAAGGTTTTTGTTATTTTTTTATAAATTCCATCATGATTCACTCAAATGTCTTGTTTACTTTAACAGATGATTATAGGAACCAATTATTCAAATTTGAGTCACTGGATTTGGAGACATTTTTCTTTTTCTGAAAAAAAATAAAAAATAAAAAATCAAACACAACCAAGAGCCAAATGATTTTTTTTTTTTTAAAAGATGACAATTAATTGTATAGTTGACATCTTACCTCTGAATGGATAGCTTAATGCAGGTTTACAACTTTCTTCATGTAAATCATTTGAATGTGTATGTTTTCAATGCTTGCCTCTTATGTATATCTATCCCATCAGGTTTTTTTTTAAGCGCTATGGCGCCTGGGCTAATAATAACTCTAATAAAGTCGCTGTAGGCTGTAGAAGAAGGCAGAAACATTTGGTGCAGAGTTTCCCGCTGTCTCTGAGACGACCACATTAACATGTCGTGGCTCTGCCATGAAGCGATGCAATGCACGCTCAGCAGTGTAACACTTCTGTCATACTGGCTGCTGTGCTCGGCAGATTGTCATCATACTGAGTTTTTAATGCTGGCTTTGAAGGAACTGTTTGGCACTGATGCAGACATAATGTAATTGACAGAGTTGGCTGACTCTGATAGAGGTCAAATATACTACCCACTTCATTGATTAGAGTGTTACTTTCTGTTTTTGCCTGAGGACTCATGAGTGAACCTCGGCTGGTTTTTACAGTATGGGTGAAGTGGGAGGAAGAAGCCAGTAAGAGAAATCTTAAAGGCGTTAGACAAGTTTTCTTAGAATTGGACGTCTCCTAGAGGAGAGCTAGTATTCTTTGCAGAAAACAGGTGAGTAGGTTAGAGTTGTGGAGTTGTACTTTATAAAAAACTTTCTAAAAAACCTCCAAAGCTTGCTGCTGGACAGCTTCATTCAACTGCAGTATGCTGAGGTTTTGAGTCCCTCTGCTCTCTTGTCCATGTTGTCAGTGTCAGAGTCCATCTGCCTGGTGTCAGCCAACCATCTTGTACGCCTGTGAGGATCACCCCGGTGTGCACGCGTCGGGCATTAGTTAAAGTGTCACCCACACAATGGTGTGTGATTGTCAGGTCTTTGTTCATAAACACAATGGCTCCTGAACACCTCAGTCAGACCCTTCCAGCGAGCTCTTGCTCCGAGGCTTTGCTGTTAATATCAACATCTCCTCACACAAAGCGGGAGGGATCCTCATGGGTGGACTCTGCTCTTTGCTACAGCTTTCCAACAAATCACTTGATGTGCTGCCGCTCCTGTGAACGCAGATCCCGACTCTTATAGTTCCTTTCACAAGAATAACAATTACCTTTGGGCTTCATGGTTGAGGCTTTAAAGAATATTATTTGAGTCCTTCTAACAGAAGAGTTATTAGTTGTAGTACAATCCATCCGTTATTCCTCATGTGATTTCTTGATGCTGTCTCTGTTTATCACTCTGGTGTGTGGCTGTTTGTAAGTCGTGAGATGCATGCAGATCCCCATTTCCCTTAAACTCAACCCAGATATCAAAAATACTTTTTGTTTTCACCTAAATGATGGACCCATGTGAACCTTCTTCACACAGCTCAGGTAATATTGTCAACCTTTCTCTATACAGACATCACTGCAGCTCTTAAAATAAACCATCTTACAACTCCTATTAGGGTCTGAATGTGTGATCCTTTTGATGCTGATTAAGACACACTTCATTACAACTGAAAACAGACAAAAATTCTAGATCATTTTCAGTAAAATATTTGAATCAGTTTTAAGCAAGCGGCAACCTCCGGGGTTGAAAAATTAAGCCAATGTGGAAGTGTAAAATCCTGTAGTTCGTCGAGGGTCCGCTTGAGGCTGGCTCTAGGAGACACTTTTTTTATAATGTTTTGATTTTATGAAAAATATGTGTTATCCATAGTTAGGCGCAAAGCTGACATGATTGACAGGTAGGTGCAATGTAAAAGTAAAGTTTGTCAAGAGGCTTAAAATCCGCCTCAGCTCCAGCTCTCAGCCTGTTATTAGGTTGACCCAAAGTTAGGCTGAGACAGGATTTAGCATGGGACGAGCCTCCTGATACCCCTGCCTTAACAGATGGGTGAATTCACTCAGGCTTCGTCCATTAATATTTACAGTCTATGGATTTAGGCCCATTTTGCTTCAAGCAGAAACATTTGTCAGGAAATGTGATTTTATTGGTTGAAATTGCACAAAAGTTTGGATGAGATCTATCCTATCTTTTTACTCTTAGTGCAGTTATTAATTGTTATATTTCATACAGAGGCTCTCAGAAGCTCTCTGGTTGACCTTCAGGTTTTTCATGGTCCTGCATATTGTCACAAGCCATGTAATCGTTGTGCCCTGATGTGTTTTTAATTTGCCGTACATGTGGGGCATATAGGCAGCACACATTTGGGGGTAATACTAGATGTGTTCTCTGCAGCCAGATGTCTAATCTCTAAATAATGGAATGACATGGGACCTTTAGTGAAAGTGTGGGAATACAGCTCTAAAAGCCCCAGCCTAGAAAAAAAAAATATCCATATAAAAATTCAGCAGGGCCTTTTTTTTTTCTAAAGCCCATTAAGATGCTCTTGGCTCTGCCAAATTGGAAATAAGTCTCTTGCCAGCCTGTATACATCTTCAGAGAGAACAGTTAATGAGATGTGAGGGAGATTAGGCTGTGTGTGTTTGTGCGTGTGTGCGTGTTTGTTTGTGTGTCTGTGTGAAGCAGTTTAGCCTCACTTTCCCTGTCTTTCATGTATTTTGCATCTCTTTTGTGGTAGAAAATGACAAAAGTGTTTTGTTTTTCATTGGCTGTGACAGATTGTGAGTATGAAACCCGTGAATGAGCTTGATTGTTGATGCTACAGCTGTACTTTTTTTCTTCTCTTTGTTAGATTTGTTAAATGAGGATTTCTGACAGCCGTCCTGACCTGAAGAATGAGTCAAACCCTGCAAGCATTCAAAACAGAGCATGCATACGGTCTGCAAGCTTCCTGGAAGCCTTTTCTCAGCACTATGTTTGCTGTTTTCTGAGCTGTGTGAAAAGCCTCTGGCTAGCGTAGGAGACTGCTATAGCACTTTCTCTAGTTTTTCAATCAACTCTTGGCCTAAATTACTTATGTAGGGTTGGGATTAAGGATGTCTACCCTCTCAAGCTTCGAGAGGAACTGGAAATAACAACAGGAAGTTTAAGGATGGACGTGATTGTGTACTTAGGGATTAGAAGACAGGAAAGAAGAATTAGAAAAAACAAGACATAAAGCAAATTTAGTCAGTGGAAGAAAGCACAAAGGCATAGGAGAGCATCCTTGACTACCCATGTGGTGAAATCATGACATGATTGTTGACTGTGAGGTGAGAGCAGCTCTGGGATTCAGGCAGGGAGTCTGGGGGGATGCTATCCATCTAAATCCAGGAGAAGAATTATCTTATGCAGGAATGATCCGATTTCTTTTTTCCACAACTTTCGTTAACTGAGTATTTATCAGACCAGTGTGAGACTTAGAAAAAAAAGAACCCAGTATAAATGCTGCACGATTGCTATCACTGTCGTAATCCCGGCTCAGAGAAAGAACAAAGGAGAACTTTTTATTATTTGGAGGATTTAGAGAGAAATGAATAAATCCAGGAATAAGTAGCTATTCAGTATGGACAGGATTTGTTTGACACATCTCTTTTACTTGTGTGTAATTAAAAGTGTTTTTACCATTAATCTGCTGTATCCAGTGTGTTCACCTGTTTTTATAAAGGGGTGAATTTTTTTTTTTTTTTTTTTTGGGGGGGGGGGGGGGGGGGGTTGTTGGACCTCTGGGTTTAATTAAACTCCCATTTAGAACCTCCAGAACGAATGATAAACTAATCTTCACCTGAAAACATGCATGGCTGCAAACAAGCTGAGCTAACATTAGGGATAGGTCCGCTTGCAGCCCCTCAACATGCTGTGTTCGCTGAAGCAGCAGAGAAACACACTTAGAATTTACATGAATGCTCTATTCAGTGTGTTGCATTATATTCTCTGCTGCAGTGTTATATTTTGCAAACCTTTTGTACAAACTTTGATAAGAAAAAAATGAAAGTTGATTTATTCAAGGTGGATAACTGACTGTATCAGATGGGTACACAAACTGGTGTATTTTCCGATACTCATCCCCCCCCCCATGTTAGACAGTGTTAGAGGCATTTCCAATTCTGGTAACGGTATAAGAACAACCCTACAGCTGATTTGTTGCACAGAAGTATTTGGCCTTTTGAACTTGTTTCTATGAAAATAAAAGAAACTCTTATCTTTGATCTCTCATTTCTACATTGGTGAAAATACAAACTGCCACAGGAGGTAACCAGAGGAAAGTCACATGTGGTTTCCCTCCTCTGGGAAAAGTGTTTCCCTTCTGATTTCTGTCAGTGTGAGAGTTCTGCAGAGATGTTGTTATGTTTGGGGTCACATCACTGTTGACATGTGGGAATAGTGGGCTGTTATTAATGATTATAGGGCAGCCCTCCTACTAATGTCTTTGTAGTGGGGCCCTTAGGATTGACCCAGAGCCATATAAAACACGCTGTTTACTACACAGACAGCACTAATCACTCCTTCTGTTTTCCCCCTCCAGCCAAGTGAGTGTTGGTGGTTACCATTATTCATTATGCATGTTAGAGAACCAAGGCGCTCTGTTCTGTTTATCGCTATGGTCTTTCTTTC
This sequence comes from Labrus mixtus, assembly GCF_963584025.1. Lineage (NCBI taxonomy): Eukaryota > Metazoa > Chordata > Actinopteri > Labriformes > Labridae > Labrus > Labrus mixtus. Next base: position 17,952,170 of record NC_083612.1, on the reverse strand, counting down.
TTTTTTGCCCACAGAGCATTTTTGCCTCTGGAGGGAAGTCTCTGAATAGAAAGTCCCAAGCTTGACACCCATGATAAGGATGAGGGAGATGAGAGCCACTGGGTGCTGTGGGAAAACCCGTGTCATATGGAGGTGTCAAGGATGCAAATACATCTCACACTTGGGACTTTTTATTTTTGTTTTCGAGACACAGACTAGTACACATGGCTGAGGTGATCTGCTAAATAAGCCACCCCTCAGAGACTGCGGAGTAAACAAGCATTAAGCACAGATAAACACAGAGTGTCAGGATCCTCATGGAAACCTGAAATGCAGACGGCATCGGCGTTACAGATTTGACAATGATTTTGATGTTGTGTTGTAGAAACAGACAGTCTCTCCCCCCTGAAGGACCTCTGTTCTGGTTTCAGTGCAGTGAAGCAGCGGGGGGACTTTTGATGTTTCACAGTCAATGGCGCGGATGCTCCAACATGCAGACATGTTTTTGAGTACAAACAAAGTCACAGCAGCACATCATTGGCTAACTATGAAGCCTGTGAACATCATTCAGGACTCTAAATATAGCCACACTTTCGTCATTGAAATGTTGGAGCAGAAAATTTAGTATTTGGATTTTGTTTCTCTGTTAGCTGTTTTTTTTTTTTTTTACTTGTTCGAATAAAATAGCTTATAATGCAAGGTGAGCTTTTGTTTAATTCCATTAAGGGTAGCCTTTGAAAGAGAAATATATAATAAAATCCCATGCAAAGAACAAAACTTCATGGGTGCTTTGTAGCTCCAAGCCCAGTTGTTCAAGTTCTATTGTATTTGTTGAGGAAAACTTTCTGTGGTGGATTTGTTGCTTTGTTGCTTTTATTTACATCCCTGGGATCATAAAATTTGGAATTGATTTAATTTAACCACAGTGTCAATGTTCACAGTTATGTTGGACGACGTCTTGGTGAAAAGTTTAGTCTTGTGGATGCACAGATAGGCCAAACAGACTTTCTTTGTAGGTTGCATACATTCCTTTTCAGTTTGTGTCGTTTTTACAGGATTTGTTGTAAAAGGAAATATTTTTAGACTGAATATACTTTGTTTTTTAGTAAGTCACTCTATTGTACCATGGTTGCTTCAAGTCTAAAGTTTTCATGCAGCCATTTCCGGATAAAATCAAATCATTCTGTCCTCTTGACCAAACTGACGCATTGTCTTGTGCTCCCTGATATGAGGTGCAAAGGCAATTGTCACCGTCTTTACAATCTCCCCAACACCCTAAACCTTCTGTAAAGAGGTGGGGAAAAAACTTGTGTTATGTAAAAATCGAAATTCTTATCTTCTGAGATTTTAATTAGATTCATAACTTCCAAAAATCGATATATATATATTTTTTTTATAAGTGCTCAGGCTAGCTCTATCACTCAGTAGAATACCAAATGGAGCAGCAAGAAATTCAGTCAGTGTCACAGATGACTGGAGTAGATCCCTAAGTATGTACTAATTCAAAAATAGACTTTGAATCATGAATCATGAATCCAGAATCGTTTTGTGTTGAAAATAGATTCTCAATTGAATCGTGACCCCAAGAATCCAAATTGAAATCAAATCGAATCGTGAGAAGATTCCCAGCCCTAAATCTGTATATTCTTCTTTCTGACTTCCAGAGAGAATAGAAATCTGCTTCCAGCATACCTTTGTCTCTGTGGTCCTCCATGATACTTAGATCTGAAGCTATACATGTGCACGGGCTCCACATTTGACTGGGAAACATGTTAAAACTTGTTTTTATAATTCAATTTGTGCGAATAAAAGAATCAATGTAAAACAAATATACAATAGGGTCCATGCATGGATGATCCTAATCAGTAATATATTATGACTGGTTTAAGGTCCCTTATTGGACGACGATCCATACTCGGTGTCTAGATTGACACATTTAGAGTTCCGATACTGTGTGACTTCTTTGTGCCATCTTTTGCCCTGTAATAGCGGAGGTTCGGTGAAGGTTCAGTAAAGGTTCAATTCAGGAGTTTCAGTGATGAAGAAAGAAAGGCTTTGTGTGAACAGTCTGTGTGGAGTTGTGTTTTGCTCCTATTTCTAAAAAAAATTAGAAATGAGTCATATGCACTTGATCCCCATAACATTCACAAATAGGACAACAGGTAAAAAAAACAGTTATTTCTAAATGTCTGTGCCTTTATTGTGCAGCTAATTTGTGCATTAAGTAAAAAGAATATAAATCCAATTGTATGAAAATGACTTCAGCGACTTTGCAGAAGAGTTGTTAAGTGGGTTCAAACTGAGAGACTGCATCTATCAAGTGGATAGTCTACAAAAAAACAGAAAACCCGCCACCACAACAACAACAACAGCACTGCATAACAACCTGTAAGTATTCCGATTTTTAGCAGACTGTGTTTTCAAAGAGCAGTAGTCGTGAGCCAGAACAAGACAGCAAGCGAAGCATGTTGTTCCAGTTATAAATTGGGAAATTTATACCGATTACACGAGTTCATGACCTGGTGAGGCATGATCTCGTTTGTGGCTTTGAGGTGGAGAGACTAATTGGAAGTCTTTATTATTTTTATGTTAATGCAAAAATGTAGAGGGCTGATCTTAACCCGGGGTCACATTTCTGGGCTTTAATTATAACATTAAATTATAGGCTTTGCTCTGAATTGCCCTGGGGGAATATAATGACAGTCCTGCTTGTGTCAGAGGTTTGCCTTATGTTTCTTTATACTACACTGCCTCATTTCCTCTTGACTTCCCTTTAAGTCACTGTGTTTCCTACACTCAGTGATCTCTTAGCCAAATTCATATTGATATTAACAAACTCCAGGATGGTTCTTTTTTTGCAAAAGTAATGCATTTGCATTTAAACTCTTGCGACAAAATATGAAAGGAAAGAAGAGAAGGAGAAGGTTTTATAATAGCAATTTGAAACTATGAAAAATACACTATTTTAGATTGTGTCACAAAACTAAAAACTCTGTCAAACTAGATGTATTTTGAATGTATAATGGGGCCACAAATTGTATTTTTTGCCAAAATTGGCTTCTAATGAAGCATGTTGGACTTGCAAAGTGCCACAGAACAGTAGTGGACTTCATCTGGAACTAAAGACGTACAGCAACACTTTATTTAAATCACTCTCCCTTGTGGTAGATGGAAGTGTAAGGCAGTCTTGCAGCAAAAGATCTGTAGACTCACACCACTGACTTGAATGGGGCTGCTTAGGGCATCTCCAGGGGGCTGTGCCGTCATGAAAAATGTGACAGATCATGTAACCTTAATGTTACGATAGGACTAGTTGGAAGAGTCATTGCTGTTAGATTGTCGATAAGGCTTGAGAGAGAAAATCTCCAGCTTCAAAATTTCTGTTTTATTCATTCAAAGCCTGTTGAAAAGAAAGTGTGATCACTTTGATGAAGGCGTATTGAGATTGAGGGTCTTACAAGCCCATGTCCAATGTTTACAGCTTTCAGAACCTTGAATTTCTCCATGTGTCCAATGAAACATCTGCCATTGTGATGCTTTATTGGCACGGCCCTGTTGTCTGGCTCCTGCAGGGTGTTAGAATCTGAAAAGGAGCCAGCCTCATCTCTCTGCTCCCAGAGCCCCGCTGTTCCCCGTCCCCTGTGTAGGCTGCCGGTAAATGAGTGGGCCGGTCATCGCACACCCCGGGGCTCTACCTCGGGCTCTTCAGACCACCAGCTGTTGTGTTTAGGACTGAGTCATGCACCAGTTAGCTCGATGAATCCAGAGCTGTAACCTCGCCTTATGTTTATTCTTCCCTCTTAGATTCTGATATGAACAAGTTTATGATGAACTGTATGAGACAAAACAACAGAAAAACCCAATTTTTTAACAACCATCAGAGTGTGACCAAAAGATTCTCACCTTTTACGTCAATGAATAACTAACAAGTAATCAAAATCACTGCCTTTCCCTGCATGGATGGGGTGTTAAAATGATCATTGAGATGCACACTGGGAAAGTACATGTGGGTTTTCCCCTCAAGTCTCATTACCAACTTAGAAAGTTACAGAAACATTTGTTACAAAACTAAACAGTTGACAAACTCAACACAATCTTACACAGAAACATGACAGACTAATTAAGTATTGGATATATCAGTGAAGTTTCTTTGTTCACATTTTTTCTGTTCTGATCACATTATGACTTAAAATCATGAACACACCTAAATCAGAATGTCTTTCCAACTTGATAATCTGAACATCCAGGAACACGTGAATGCAGCATGTGATGCAAGCCTGTGTGGTTTTCATGAGTGCTAGCAAGATTTTTAGCAAAGCACTTTTAGGTTCCTTATAATCCTCAAACCTGACTAGGATCCAGGCTTCTTTTAGAATCATTTAGTTTAGTTTTTTTTTTTTTTCGTTAATAATTTTGAAAAAAACGTGTTTTTAGAACCTTAGAAGACATGTGAATGGCTAACCATGTATGTTCAATTCAGTTAAAGGTTGTACAGTATATACTTCAGTGGTACAGGTCCAGCCTGGTTAAAGATGTTGCTAACTCTGATATGGTGGAGTTCTGTTCGTTTTTCCACTGTGGCCTTCTCCTCATGTACAGCTTCCCATTGCAGTACTGCACACAATGATTTCCTGCCTTTCTTTTTACAAGAACTGTGAACGGACATATTCAGACATACGATATATTTTTAAAGTAAATCTTAGTTTGTTGAATGCAGGTCAGGGCAGGTGGTTTTTATTATTCTACTTATAAGAGTCACTCGAAGGCTCCCGTCCTTTTATTAATATTAGAATGAGGCACTGAGAGCCGTCTGTGTTTACTTTCAAACCTTTTCTTGTCCTCCAGGAATGCTTTAGAATTATGAATAAAAGTACAAATAATCTGTTCGACTATTTTTTCAATGTCAAAAACAGCAAGTGGAGCAGGGTCAGCAGTTTCAAGTGATGCTATTATTTCATTTTATTATTTTTGCATGTTAGTTAAAAATAAATCTTTAATCTAATGTTTGAATAAAGACTGTTGAGTTAATCATTAAATACGTCAGAAAGTCTTATTCAGTAATAATCATGAGCTCTACTCCTGCATAACATATTTTCCTCAATCACACTGGTAGAGTACCCACAAAATAAAGGTTGTATATATATATTTTCCTCCCTTAGTTGACATTTTGATTTGACACGTCCCTTTCTTTAGGAACCCTTTCAAAATAAGGGTGAAACAAAGCACTATCCACTATCCAGCTACCTCTTATTCAGCACAACCTGATGTGTGACTATGAAATTCATCTGCTTTATTGTCCTTATTTCAACAAGCAGGTTCACCTCAGACTCAGGCATAAATTCAGCTGGGGGAAATTGGTCACAGGCATTACCCATGACAGAAGCATGCAGCTATACAGTATATTATACAGTATATTGTAGCCCTGCTTTAATAGTTTTCATGCATGACTGGAGGTAGCGGTCATAAGCTCCCCTGAAGTACTCCTCTTGTACGATGGTTTACCTTTGACATTTACCACGAGAGTCTCCAGCCTGGTGGCACACATTTATGTCTGCAGATATTAAGCGTAAAGTCAACGAAGTGCTCAGTAAAGCATGACTGCATATGAAATGGAGTTTAAATAAGTTAAAAGCTGCTGAAATAAGGAAGGAAATGTATGGTTTAAAGAATCTCAGCATGAGTGTGGAGGTTTTGTTCTCTTCTGCTTTGAAAAAGAATTTGAAGTTGCCTGATTACAATCAATTGAAGGCTTGATATTGACTATTGACTGTAAAAAGATCTAGAGGACTCATCTTCACCTCTTGTTGTACAAAGTTGAAATCAAATTTTGCTGACATTGTGCTGTATATAAATATACTTGAATTTGGATTCTTGGATTTGGATTTCACCACCTTAAACACATTCAACACACATTCAATGGCAAAAATCCCCTAGGTTGAATCCATTTCTACCTTACAACAGAGCAATGCAGGAGCCGCATTTGTCAACAGAGCTGTCAATCATGATGTTTCAACTACTTTGTATAGCATCAAATAACTAATTCAAACTAAACCACTCAGGACATTGAAGCTTTGGATTGAAATCAGCATGATACGAACTAACTATAAGCACAGAAACAATTTCTGAGTCAAAATGAACTTGACACCTACAATATGTTAAGTTTTTAGTTAGTAAAGAGGAGGCAGGCTTTATGACCTGGACTGCAGCCAGTCGCCAGGGGGCGATCAAGAGATTTTGGCTTCACTTTTCGGGAGCTGTAATTTCATTAACCTCATTAAACACTAGGAAATTTACAGATTTACATAATAAGATTAATAATCATAATTGTGATTGTGAATCAAATTTGATGAAATCTTGCTGTTACAACCTTCCTAATAGTAAACCAGCGATAGATCAGCCAAAGTCTGTAATTTAAGGTAATGTTACCCTTTGAATGGAAATAGATGGGAATTTTTGGTGTCAAATACAGTGTTTGCAACCCTCACAAACGTACAGTCAAGTCACTATTTCCAGTTATATGAATGCCTGCCAGTTGTAACAACTTTAAATTTTAAATCTCTTCAATCCAGCCCACATGTTGGACCTCAGCAATAGTCTTCAGCCTTGCTTGTTTCACACGTCTGCTGAATTTTCTCCCATGTTGATTTCCATGCTTCTAGCCAACAGTTATTTTGTCCTATTTTCTTGTCATTGTTCATGTGGATACAGTAGTCTTTCAGTGATTAAGTATAAGTGTTTCTCTCCACGCGTCTTTGATACATGGTCTGTGGTCCATGCCTGTCGCCCACAATTTCAGGTATTTCTGTTTCATATTTTCAACTTGGTAATAGCTTCTCCTTTGAGCCAACGTTTTTTTGTCACTTCAGAACCTGGCTGGTGCAATTCTGTCATTGTGCAAAATGGAACGCCTCCAGCACTTATCATCTATGGGGAAATTCAGCCAAAGATGTTTGGAGGAAAAATACAACAACCATTTTTGCCCTTTGAGATTTCAACCCAAACAAATAACCTCTATTTTGTGCAGGTTCAGTGCGGCACAGTAACATATATCTTTGATTAAAGACATGCAGGACATACTGTGATGTAAAGGTTTTGACTATCTACATGTTGTCTTCCATAAGTAAAGTGTTTTCATTTACACCTGCACGGTATTAGGCTCTTCATCAGACTTAAATAAGGGCAAAGTTGACATCATATTTTAAATAAGGAACCATGAAATTATGAACTAGAAGAACTCATGTTGTTCAGGAGGTATAGCCTCACCCTCACCCTGCTTCATGCCACCCTGTGAAACACATATTTATCTTTCCATTACTGTCACTCACTTCCCAACTCTGGAAGTTATTTGAAAGTTAGAAAATCTCTTAGCAGTCTCCCACTGTGGTAACATATGGTTGGAGCGATTGTGGGAATTATCTGTGTCATCTTGTTTGGACATATTCAATTTGGGTCTCGGGCCCCAGTGGAACTAGTTGAAAGTAGGTGATTTGGGTGATGGAGAGGAGATCCAGATGGCAGAGCAGTGGTAAGATCAATCAGTCTTGATGCTTCCCCCCCCCCCCCCCCCCCCCCCCAGTACAACATGCTGACAGATGTGATTTAACACAGTAATTGGGTTTACTTTCACTTTCTGGAGTTGTGTTGACAAGTAACGACACCTTAAAGCATTGGGAAACTTGCTTGTAGACACTATTATGTGTTAATTATTCAGAGTGTTTAATTCATCAAAACAATGCATTATCATTAGAACTCTTCAAAGAGCCTCAGCTCAGGCTTCTGACACTACTGCTGATTGTTTTCATTACCAAGTAAACTCCCATTCAACTTTTAATATTGTTGCTCTTTTTGTCATGACATGGAAACTGTCTGAATGTCTAAAATATATTTGGTTTATAATCATGTATGCAAAAGAAAGTCAGCAACGTCTTAAAATTTGTTTTGCATTTTATTCAAAATCTGAAAAAAATATTTAGTATTCAAAGCTTGTGCAACCCTATCTGCTTTTGTTTTAAACTGCATTCATGACAATTCCACTAACCCTCTTTTCTCACTCCCCCTCCTTAGAATCGACAATTGCTTTCCTTCCTGGCTTTCAGAAATCAGAAATCAGATGGAGTCCTTTAAGTTGGTTTTATGGAGGTCTTAATTATATTTTAATTCAAAGACTTCATTTTCTTATCAATTTTAATGGTTTCCTCTTTTAAATGCCTTTTATTTTGAACAACCCCAAAACAATAAGGACTTAAAGCACTTGAGCTTTAAGGAAGATCAAAAACCAATGAAATAATTAAAGAAATAACCTGACCCTAACCTAACCCTCAAAACTCATTTTTAATCCCAAAAATGTGTACCTGCTTGAAAATGTGTTTTGAAGTCCTTCGATTTCTACAAATACATCTGAAATAATTAGATAGATCTGGTTTTTGAACGTGCCATGCTGTGTTAACCTCACAACATGAAATACCTTCAGGTTTTTTTTCTGAATGAGTACTGCTTTAGTCACAAAGTCATCTTTTAATTCTCAGTATTTTTCATTTCTGAACTAGAGCATTGTCTGTAATGGATTGCAGGATGAGATGTGATGTAGTTCCTCATAGAAAGCGTACTGCGCCCAGAGACTCATCTGACAGTTGGTAGCCTACTTTTGCTTTGCATTTTAAATATGACTTAGATGTGTTTAGAGGAAGAATGTGTCCCACTACATTCAGAAGACCTTTGATTACAGTAAAGCTTCTTTATGCAGATTTTAAAAGTTAACCTTTGAAGAACACTTATTGTCCTGAATTTATATCTTAACAGCTGTACCTGCTCCAAAAAGAAAAGTCCTACATCATAGGGAGCAGTCTTTAAGTCTCCCATCATTCAACAACCGCTAATTCCATTTGCGAGTGTGATGGAGCTCCTTTTGCCCTCTAAACTAGGTCATGTCAGCTGAATAAAAGGGCCCTTCAAATGTGCCACTGCCCAAATAAAGGAGGACAGTCACTGCCCAGATGTGTGAGGGGCCAAGCTGTACCTGAGTCAATAGATCTCAAAGATAGAGGTGTCAACCTTTCACAGGGAGCTGAATCCCAGCCAGCCTTTTAGCTTTTCCCGTCCAGTGGGCTGAACTTGGCAGAACCATTTAGTTTGAAGAGGGAAAAGAGAGAAAGTAAAAAAAAAAAAAAAAGGACAAAGACCAGCACTGTCAGGGATTTTAGAAACATTTGTGACTTTGGTTCTCCTCTCCAGGTGAGAGAAGTCCGGTTCTCTCAGTACTGGCTTTTATTTCTATGCTTTATTTGTCATAAAGCTTAGTAACTTTTTTTTCTGTTTCTTATGCAATACACAACACCAACATGGCATCCAAGCACAGCCATAAAATGTCAAGACAAAAACAAAAGATTTTCCATTTGATTTATTCAGTTTCACACAGAATTAAAATGAGCACATAGTGTGATTTTAAGGTTAAGGACAGTGATAATTAATGTAAGTGTAAATTAATATTTATGTCTCATGAATAGAATTGTTATACATCCTAAGATAGTCTTCAAATATTAACTTCTATGAAGGCATGTGAACGGGTACAGTGCTGGAAAGCATAACATTTCTACTTAAAAACAAAACTTTCAGGGCGCTGATGGCCTAGGGGTTAAGTTGAATTTGTTGTGGCTGTAGACCTCCAAGCGAACTGCCTGGGTTTAAGTCTTAATCTACAGTTTCCAGAAGTGCTGCTAATACGTTTTGAACATTGATCTTAATTATCTAAAGGAATGTATTTTTATAAAAAAAAAAAAATAAATAAATTACATTTTTGAACAAACGGGACAAAGAAACATACACATGACAGCAGGGACTTAAATGAGCAAATTAAAGATCACATGGAATTTAAAAACAATCGAAACAAGACATCAAAATATTTTGCAAGACAGTATCATACATGGACATATCTATAGAACAGATTTCAGATCATTTAACATGGAACAGGGAACATACAACATAGACAAGACTGTAAAATACAACACCCAGAGAGCATTAAGTATACACAGAGGTACAGGAGGGGCGCCAATCTACATAGCAGCACTCCCTACATAATAGGTCAGCTACACACACACACACACACACACACACACACACACACACACACACACACACACACACGCAATAAATATATCAATCATGATAGGTAAAGTCAGAGGAGTGTTGTCCAGTAGTAGCTTTACCTAAATCGGGCACCATTGAGGTCCATTCGGGAATACATATCAGATTCACTTTGAATGTTATTGTATTTGCGTCTAAATATTCCTTTGGCTGTTGGGTAGTCCATGGCTGTGGTTGCAGTGGATAGCAGTATACCTCCAGGTACTTTATGTAAATTTGTATAGTAAAGCAGATGATTGGTTTTCAACAGAATCAATTCCAAAAACTGCGAAGCTGAGATACAAATAAACTGAATAATGGATATCATTGCAGAGCGGGCTCAAGTAAATTCAATATTTGAATTGAAATGTCAAGAGTATGAACCTGCCTCCAAAGGGTCCGTGCCCTCATTTGAAGGCAATGAGTCTCTTCACATTGGTGCTCTGTGGCAGCCCTAGTATAGGAGCAGAGAGGAGGCAATATTCCAGAGGCACTTCTGAATGAGACTCGAGCTGGACTAGTGCAAGATCAATGGTAATAAATGTGATCCATTCAAGATGGAGCTCCCCTGTTATTGAGCTTTCCTCTCTGCTGCTGTGTGAAAACTGCCCTAGAAAAAGATATTGAAGATAGAAAGAAATCCTAATTTCTATCAAAATGTAGGTTACTTGCATAATGCCACACGTTTACCCTAAATTAAGCTCCTGCAGGGTCTTTCCAGTGTACTGTTTTCATGGGAACAAGTTTGGAATAAAACTCACCAGCTGAGAGTAGAATAGCTGCCACGACAGTGCGGAATTTAATTACATTAACTGCATCACTACACCTTTTTATGAAATTTCAGCATGGGTGAATAATGCATTTTCCTCCCTTGACTTCGTGATCTGTTAGCCCTTTTTTTGGCATGTAGCGTTGGCGAGAATGTCCTCACTTTATAAGTGCTGGCAAGAGTGGTCAAGCGGTGTAGCAGATGGCTTGGTCCATATGCAGTTAGCCCTTTGGCCAGGTAGACTAATGAATCCTTTTGGGAGTTAATCACACTGTCTGGCATGGGACCCTCTGTGGGCACAGAACCCACTCTGTTCCCACAGCTGCCCTGAAATATTCTGGAGCTTTTACTATTCCCTGCAACATATGTTTGAAGTTATGGGGATGAAATTAAGAAGGAAATCTAAAGCATTTAAAATATCCCTTCCTACTACCTTATGTATCCTTTGGTAACGGAGCCTTTTGGATCAGCTCTTGACTTAAGCCATGGTCCCTTTTTGGAGCTTATTTTTATATCTTCAAACTGCACAATATATAAGGATTTATTTCCTTATTTCTTAAGGTGTATATATAGAATAAATCCTACATCAGTTTATGTGTAACTCAAGTTTTGTCACCATCAGTGGAACAGTGACAGTGGAATAAAACAAGTTTAAGGCAATGTACGCTCATTAAAAAGTAGTTGTGACAACATTTTGTCAAAGCGCACTGAAATCAAAAGTGTCAAATGATGTTCTGAATGGTGACACTCAAAGTCGGATTGAGAAGCTGCGCGTCATGAGGGGAGGAGAAATTATTTCTTCTGAATGTGGGGAGTATGCTGCAGAATTTTCAAGCTGTCCCTCAAAGATATTCATGGTTCTCATTGTGTTAAAGTGAAAGGTGAGAGAATTAAAAAGAGAGCTATATAAATAAAGAGTTGAAGAATTATTGTCTGCAATATGCCGTCATCCTTCTGCTTCTTTATGGCAGTGCTTAAATAAACCATGCACATCGGTATGTGTACAGTATGAAGTGACCACGATAGGATGTTTCTCGACTTTAAGAAAAATAAATTGAGCTGAGGTTTAACACTGTGAAATACTGCAGCAGTGTGACGAGAGATATACATTCATGTTTTTTTGCCCCCTTTGTGTTTTGTTTAGATTATTTGATCTGCCGTGTTGAAGACGGAGCCTCAGGACATGTTTAACTCCAGCTTTGAGTTATTATCCCCATCTTCTCCTTTGAAGCCTTATCATGAGTTGGCAAAGTGACCGGGACTAATCACAGTTCAGCTCGGCGCTCTGTGACTATTGAGGTCTCGCACCTTATAGCACATCAACACAATATACAGAGCCTGCTGCAGCTGTTAGCAGATGACCAGGCACAACGATTATTGACCAAACAAATGTAAGGGGTTGTATGTTGATGTGCCCAGCTGTCTAATATCCATTTAACTACAAGAATTATATGTGCATTCTCTTTTAATTGCTTCCTCGCTTGCTCTCTGTCTTTCTATGATAGAAGTAGGAAACCATCGAAGCATTATCTGAAAGTCTGGTGAACAAGCCAGCATGCCATTCAGTCCTTCTAACCCCTGCTCCTTTCAAAACTTAGTTCTGCATTTCTTCTTTGGCAAACAGTTTCAAGAAGTTTGCTTTCAGCACTTTTCTGAACTCTTGATTCTCCTTCACCTTACCAGACAAACTCTTTCTAAAACTTTCTCTTCGTATTATTGTATGAAGCTCTTTCTCATAGTCTCTCTGTTAGTATTAAGCTGGAATAAGAATCACGAACTCTTAGAAGATTTATTTTACTTGTGAGCTTACCCAAACAGTTTTAATGTTCTACAAAAAGTTTTTGTAAAGATTTCAAAAACTTCAACTTCGACTTTAAACATTGAATTTAGAATTTCACTCACTATTTGTTCATAGATCTAAACTGACCTTTACTTTCCATACAGGAGTATAACGTGATAACACACAGGCATGAAGTATAGGAATTTATTATTTGAGGTTTCTTTTAAATACATCCATGTGTGAAAACATGCAGTGCCTGAGGTGAGAAGGCCATTCTTAACCTTTCAGGTCCCTCATTGTTACAGATTTCAGCCATGGTGCACGAAGCCTAAGGCTTTACCAATGCAGTGTTTCTGTTAAGGTTATGACCGGTTAAGGTTTGAGGGAGCGGTTGTAGTAGCTTGGAATATAAAATCCTAGCAAAGGTGAAAGCAGTGGGTCGAAGGTTTTGTTGCGATTGCAAGGCAACAGTTGCAAACTGTTAAACTCATGATTTATTGAGATTATGTGTCCACTTTGCATCTTTTCTTACCAACAGTATCAAATAAATGGCTCCAATTTAAAATGTGTTTTTTTTTAACTGGAGAGATATATAGCTCCTTGATCAGAGACTTTGGAATATAGATGTCAAAATCCTTAACATCAGCCTTATTGAGGTGGCTACTTAAGTGGCTGTGTAGTTTTTCTCTCTGATTTGTTGTATTGTGATTTTGTTGTGGTAAATGTTCCCATTGTCCTGTTAATTTCAAGTCCAGACACCAGCTGATTACACAAGCAGTACAACAGCAAGAAGAAAACCTCAGCATCAGAATGTCCTTTTGGTGCAGTGGCCCTCACTTATCAATCTGGTGTAGAAACCAGCGCAGATTTGGGTGTAGAAATCATCGTATGACAGGGTCCACGTGGGACCTATGAAACGTGCGTATCTGGCTGATCACAGCGTACGCATGACCGGGTGTTGATAAGTGTGGTGGCTGGAAACGATCGTCATTTAAATACCACGCCCCTATATATTCACGGCTCAGCTGTCCTCGCCCCCAGAGTTTACGGCATGGAGATACATAATACGGCAAGGAAGATAAACGATATATGACATGAGTGACACAGACAGATTCGCTGCACTCCAAGTCCACACTGAGTTGAAAACGTGCGTACACGAACTGAGACCTGGCGTGGGATTTGAGCGTACCCTCCGCTCACCTCCAAATTGATAAGTGCCGAACTTCGCGTGGAAATGACCGTACATCCATTTTTCTGCCGTATGTACGTTTGATAAGTGAGGGTCCAGTGTGAGGGACTTCTAAAATCTTCTCTGTTGAAAGTCACCGGGGCATCACTTCAAAAGTTGAGCTTTAACATCACAGGGCTGGCTGCATAGCAAACTGTGGGCTCTGCTGCCAATTTTAATGAACTGTTTTTAGAAAGGAAGGATAAGAAATGTGCCTACCCGTTAGACATGATTGCAACGCCTGCTTGCATATGAAACCTCAAACAAGTGGAGTACATGCTTCTTTAATATCAAGGGAGATATGAAGCCAAAGGGAACTGAGGCCAAATACAAGGCAGGCGCGGAATAAAGTACATGATGTTAGTTCTTCTTTAATCTCTGCGTGATCACACCTCCAGGTCCATCCACTTCTTCCTTATGACCTACATACTGCTGACTTTGTTATTTAGCAGATCAGAGCGTCTGCTTGGTTAAACACACGTGTCACACATAATAATGTGAAAAGTTACATTTTTAATGATCCTGAGAACGCTGAGTGTCAAACAGGCGTCGTCTGTCCCCCATCTTTCCTCCAGCCGTTCCCTGGCTCAGAGGCGAGCGAGCACTGAGCATTCTCTGAAACCGTAGTAAGCAATTTCCCTCTAATTACAACGCTACACTTCAATCACGAAGATAGTGATCCAAAGTAGCCCCCAACACATCTGCGCATAAAAGACGCAGCACAAAACAACCAATGTGTGATTACATATGTACGGGGAACAATATTTCTTATGCCTCGGTTCCCTTTTGATTAGGAAACATTTGAGCTAATGCCAGAGTGTTTCACTGTAAAATCCCCACAGAAGATTAGCATTTGTCCTTAATTATCTTGCCTTGTGTAATTACATACATTTAAATCTCTGATCAGCTCCTCTGAAAAGAATCTGCAGCAGCGCCTTCTGACATCTGCGCCCGAGGCAGCTGCAAGGACGAGAGTGCTGCTTTAGCAATCTGGACCGGGTTAAACAGGAGAGTGAGGGCCTTTGTCCACACTGCTTTTATAGTGATCGCATCTTTATTCGCTCGTAAGTCATAGATAAAGCTGTGAGTAAATAATCTATTATGTATGTGCGTTCGCTGGCCTGTCTTCTTGGTGTGTGCTGATTCATGAATTTGTGAGCAGGTTCGCAGCATAATGAATCATGAATGTGGGTGGATGTGTCAGACTCTTAATGCTTAAGATACAGTCGTGTTGTTTTACAGCTAAATGAGTGCAGGCTTCTCCGCACATAAGATCCCGACGTGACACCGTGTAGCGTCTTTAGTATATTAGCGCCGCTGTCACTGTTGTCACCGCAGGCTTACATATGGTTCGTGCCTCTCTGCTGCACGGGCAGTAAAACAAACTCACGCTCGTCCTGTCATCACTTTGTCTGCTGTTGTGTCAAAAAATATATATACGCGTGTAGACAGCCCACCATTAACTAGGCACGTTAAAAAGAGGTGCAAAAGTCTCAGAAGCAGCACACAGTTTGGTTGCAGCTCTGATTTTGGCACAACATTTTAACAGATGCTATGGACATGGTCTGGGATTGTTCCCAACTTCCTGATTGGCCCTCTTTACCTGCAGCCATCGGTTTAGCAACAAACACAATGAGGCCATTACTGAGGCTTATGTTTATCACAGAATACAATAACAGAGATGCTTTATCAGTTCATAAAAGCACATATAAACAGAGTGTAGGGTTTTTGCCTTCATGTAAGGTTATAGTATTTTCAGACTTCCAGACCAGGACACTCAATTTTACAGCAAACCCACATGAACCGATCCACAGTGACCTGCTATGATCACATAAGCTAGAAGGGAAAGGTGCCCCTCCTGAGCAGCTTGTTTTAGCTGGTTATGATTGGTGTTTGCCCTCACTGAAGTAGATCACAACAGCGCTACTTCCAGCCTGTACCCTCTGTTTGAGTTTGCTCACAAACATGGCTTTGTTTGTGGGTGTTTCCACCGTGGGCGGACACTTGCAGAGTGTACAAAATGCAGCATATTCACTGCCTGGTACTTTTAGAAGGAAGCTGTAAAAGTCACCTGGAGCTCTTTGGGAAACGCTGACTTCTTGACACATATACAGACAAATCAGTATTAAACTTTGACTCGTGCAGTAGTGATGTTTTTCGATTGGTTGAAACAGCAACAGCTTAGCAACAACATTGATTGACATAATAGAGACACATCTGTGTTGCAAGCGTGTTGGATTGTTTTGGTTGGAAACAAGACGGGGACTGTTCACAACCAGGACATATTAGTGTTCTATAGATATTTGTGGGGACTTGGGACACGGAGCTTGAATACGCGACGGTCCCGGTTGAATCAGGACGTAGATCGACCTATCTTTACAGCAAATGAAAGTGCAGCGAGTACAGGAAATGTTTCTTATGTCATAGTTGTGGAATGGAAACAGCATTCCCCCACAATGAGCCCATCCACTGTATACTGTATAAAGCTTTAAAATATAAAGTCTTTGTATAAAGGTTGGTACCAATTTGGGCGTGTTGAATAGTCTAATGTAAAAAGGGCGACTGATTCCTTTATTTCATATTGAATGTACACTGCTTTCTTGTTTAAAAGATCTTGATTCATTTTAATCATCATTGAACTTATTTGTTGGATTCTCCTTAAAAAAAGCTGTAACATTAGGCTTTCACCCATACACACATGCCTAGCGTTCGATGTTTCAATTCTTTATTGGCACTGTTGGTGTTGAGTCTACCAAGTCTAACTCAGCCTGACGGAGACTGTGCTCAACTGTGATCCTGAAAGCGTGCAGCATATTGACAGCTTGGTTTCGAATTCCATCTTGGGTGCAAAGCAACCATCTAGAACAGGACAGATATGGTCTGGTAAGCCAAAATCCCATCTAGATTTAGGAGCGATTATTTTCTAAGTTCACTAAGATAGATGTTTGAGTTTGTCTTGTTTTTATAGAGGGGGGCGGGAAAGAATTCAGGATGTATGAAGCCAGCAGAACAATGAGCAGAAAAGTTTTATGCGCAAAATATGTTTTAAATAGTTTTGTTCTGTATTACTCTGACTTATTTTCTATTTCTATGTTCTGCTGCTCTACTGGTGTCTTTCTTATGGAAAGCAGCCAGAGAAGAAGACAGACGGAGAAAGAATAACATGAGACACAAACAGCCGTCACAACATCATAAACATGCAGCGCACACTCCTGCCTGGCACTCTCAAAGTCCTTCTTTTTTTTTTCCTGTTGGTTTTATGTAACCGCAGCATCACCGTTTTCAAAGTGGAGAAAGTAGCAGGATGTGTCAAATAATGTGTTTATACAAAAACAAGTCTGAGAGATGAAAAGAGTGGTGCACAACCTGTGAAAGCTTAAAGCACCAGGGTTTCCTTTCAGCTGTCATTTGCACTTAAGTAAAGTTCTGCTTTTTTATTGATTTTTCCCCCCAGTTTTCCACAGCGGCAATCTGACTACTTTGAAAATTTAACTCAATTTACTGCATCAGCTGAGTCTTCGTACTGGAATGGACTTCCTTCAGAGATGCAGGCCTTCTGGGAGAAAAAGTTTTATTTTTACTGATTTGATTCACAAAAAAAAACTCTGTTGTCCATGTGCATCATCTTCAAGCTTGTTTTTTCATTGTCAGAAAAAAATGGATCTAAATAGATGTTTTCTTTGACATTTGCAAACTAGCTGATGCATGCCAGATCTAGTTGGCCTTAACATCCTCCAAAAGTAATATACCATGTTTCACTACACTGACAACTCAATAATACCTTGTTTCAAGAGCTCAATGACAGCAGAGCTGACACAACACAAAGTGACATGAAGTTAATAAAATATAACCACTATACTGCGCCATACAATGCACGATATTGTTTTCTCTGCGGGCATGATGTGCTACATTAAACGCATCTTGGCATGAGGATTATCACACAGCTTTGCATCTCCTCACAGTATAAATAAAGTGTGACAGCTGAGGAATGATGTTGCATTGCTAACAGATTACAGCACTGTCATTTATCAGAGAAACAAGAGAATGTGATAGAATCATCTTGGTTTTTTTTTTTTTTCTCACAGAGTTTGGTCTCTGTGTCCAGGAGGCCTGCAGCATTTCTCTGGAGACAATGGGGTTTGTGTTGAACTGTTGATGGTGCACCTCATTACTGTAGCTGGGTGCCTCTCTAAGGACTGATTAAGGATTAAGCACATTTGAGAGTGCCAGCACGTATACATACTGCATCCTCGTTTCATTATCCGTGCAAGGCCCCTCTTTAAGTTACTGTATATGCATACTGAACACCAGTGTGCCTGCCTGTGTATACGCTCTGCAAAGTATGATCCTTTAAAAAAAGTCCCACAGTCTGAGTCTATTCTGCATAAATCCACCACCGGTGCAGCGGCAGGCATTTCATCTCTCTCTCTCTCTTTAAAGTTAACTGGTAGGACTGGGAGAAAGAGACGCACACCCCCTACCTTTTATGTGACTGCTGGACAGAGGTTATTTTTTTTAAAGCCTAGGATAATGATGTCTGATTGTGCCAGACTAACAGCAGGAGGGAGAACTGATAAAGAAAGTTTGCATGAAAATATGATAACTTGTTATATTTCTGTATCGGTAAGGAGGTGAAGACGTGTAACAATTTTACAAAGAAGTTACACAATACTTTATTTATTTTTTCGCTTGTTTTCTTCCAGTTGCTGCCCAAGACGACAAAACAGTTGAAAGAACACATAATGGCCAGTGTTCCTTAAATGCTTTCACAAAAACCACAGCCTCAATCTTTAGTTTGTTCATTGATCTCTTCTTTTTCCATTTTCATGATGCCCAAAAGGTCTTCTCTCAAGCTCCTGTATCTGACTTTTGTGCTCACAAGTAAAACTTCACACCAATGTGCAAAGGAATGGAAAACAAGTGAGACACTGATTAAAGGGTTTTTATCATCTTGGTAAAAGTAAAACATTTTTATGTTGGTTTGTACATGTAGAACATTGGAGCGTTAGAGTTCTCTTTGATGGGAGATAGACCGTTTTCATTTTCTATCTGTCAGGCAGTGGTTAAGATTCAGTTTGTGTTTCAGTTTTTGTTTCATTTAGTTATGCACTAGTTTACTTTCCAATCATTAAATCTGAAATCTGCCAATTTTGTGCTGCCGCTCTGAGCTCTCAAGTTGAAAATCTTTCAACCTTTCATAAAGGCGCTGTTGACGTTCCTAATGTATGATATTACCAATAATTCTTGCCTCCTATGGATTGTGTCTTGTACCCATTAAGTCCAGTGTATCATAATCAGCACCAGGAGCTGTTCATGCTAGATTTAGTAGGAGATAACGTGTTAGTGGTGTGTACATCTTTCTTCATTTGGGAGCAGTTTAACATTTAAATTAGCCCTATTTATTGGGATTTCTATATACCATTTAAATGGTAACTGGACTTGAGCTTGTATATCGCTTTTCTAGTCTTCTGTCTACTCAAAGTGCTTTTACACTGCACGTCACACTACCCATTCACACACTGATGGTATGTAAAGTGACCATCAGAAGTAATTAATCCTATTCATACACATTCATACACTGCAGATGAAGCAGCGGGAGAAACTTGAGGTTCAGTGTCTTGCCCAAGGACACATTGAACATGTCAATGCAGGAGCTGGGGATCGAACCCCCGACTTTTTCGTTGAGAGACGACGACTCTACCAACTGAGCAACAGCCGCCCCTAACAACGTGTTTTACAACATGATCTGCAGAAGATTCTAAAAAAAATACATAAATTTTGAAAAAAAAAAATATATATATTTGATGTAGTTCTTAGTAGAAGCAACTTTTTGCTCACTGGGGAATGTTTTTATTATAAGCATACTGGTCTGTCTCAGTTGAGGTTCTTTATCACAGTCTTCTTTCCAGATTCAGTGAAGCTTGGTGTGGTTTTGGAGATACCTACAGTATATTGTTTCTGAGGTTGCTCAGCTGCAAATCAGATGACCTGTTTAATTCAAATCTTTAAGATGAGTTACTCATGAACTTATTCCTCTTGTTCAAAATTCCTTCTTGGGGATGTCTCGACTGAAGGTCTTCAGCTCTGTAATTGTGCTTGCTTCAGGAGTGTGTGTGTGTTTGCTTCAGGAGTGTGTGTGTGTGTGTGTGTGTGTGTGTGTGTGTGTGTGTGTGTGTGTGTGTGTGTGTGTGTGTGTGTGTGTGTGTGTGTGTCTGTGTGTGTCCCTGACTGGTATCTCTCTCCAATCTCACATGCCTCAAAGTCCCTGATAGAAAAAAAGCCCACCGGTGACGCTGGCTTCAGAGATTGTGTTAAATGCACGATGGGTCCAGCCTGCTTTCAGTCAGATAGTTAAAACTGTTTAGCTGAGTTTTTTTTCATCTCATCAGAATTCACAAGAGTTTTTCCTCGTTCCTTTATGTGGTTCATGTACTTTTACACTCCTCCCCACTCAGGGAATAATCCACAGATGTTTCCCCATCTTTTTTAATGAGAAGGTTTTTGGGGATGTGTGAGGTAATTCACTGATTGTTGTCTTTCCAAAGGGATTGTAGCCATAGAAGTATAATTCTACTTTTTCTCCACTTGATAAATAATGACTACTGTACTTTGGTGAACTCTCCAAATTTAACAAATTATTTAACACTCTCCCTGAGATCCAAAACTTCTGTTTGTGAATCGTGCAGAGACTTCTTTGCTCATCTTTAAACTCTGATATGCACACTGTGTCCATGAACGAACGGATGTGTAATAATTCTGCCAGGCTGTGAATTGATTTAAATCAGCTCTTGTGCAGGCAGTCAGCTTGGAGAGACTTCTCAAAGGCTTTTTTTTTTAAAGAAACACGTAACTGACCCTGGATGAATCGCAACTCTGAACAAGCAAAGACTCATCTACAGAAACATTTGTATTTTCCTTTTTTTAATTGAATATTATACTTACACATCATATCATGTACAAAAACTCCAGAGTCCAAGGCTCTGGATCATCACATTATCCATGAAACACATTCCTGTTTCTTAGTTTCTCAAGGAGAGAATTCATCTTATTAACTAGTACTTCACAACTCATGCCCTTGTCCTTCCTGTTGGTTTTATTTACCGAGGATCCACATCTCTACCACCAACCTTTCTGCCACTTCCACTGTACAGTGGACACGTGTTTGCTGTTCACAAAGCATTGAAAAAAGTAACGTCCAGTTCTGGAAGGGGGATATTCCATCGCAATGAGAGCCATAAAATGTGAACTTCTTTCCTTGTGAGGGAATAAAAACAGGACCTGTTTGATTAAGACTGGACCCACTTGGCTAGTCATTCTAAAAATATGTTGTTTCTGTTGATTTTATTTTATCATTGTGTCACAGCTGAAGTCTCAAACTAAATAATATATCATTATTCATACAATATAAAAAAAAACTCAAACTGAATTAACTCCTTAACTTGGGGTCAAGTAATGGTAAATGTTAAATGATCTTGAGCCTGTTTAGCACTTTTCTAGTCTTCTGTCTACTCAAAGCTCTTTTACACTGCAGGTCACACCTACCCATTCACACACTGAAAGCAGAGGTTGCTTTGTAAAGTGACTATCAGAAGTAACTAATCCCATTCATACACATTCACACTCTGCCGACGAAGCAGCAGGAGAAACTTGGGGTTAAGTCTCTTCCCCAAGTACACATAGTGCATGTTGCATCAGGAGCTAGGGATCGAACCCCTGATCTTCCGGAAAGAGAGACGACCGACTTTACCAACTGAGCCACAGCTGCCTTATGAGTAAGGGATGCTCTGGAGTACATCAGTTCAAATGTGGGAATTGTAAATGCTTCTGCATGAAGTTATAGCAATCAATGTTTTTATGTCTCAAATGAAAGTTAAATTTTATATTTTTATTTTTTTATTGTTAATTTAGTTTGATCTGTTTTGATCTGATCCACAGTAAGCAGTTTATAAATGTATTATTCTCCAGCCCTCATAAAGACCTCTGTGCTCTCCCTGCAAAGTATCAAACATTAAAAGGACACCGTCAGGGAGCAGCTGGTGAAAATAGAGCCACATATCACTATCAGAAGTTTGTATAGACCAAAGGGAGAGTGGAAATTGTAATTTAGTTCATGAAATGGTCAAACTAAAACTCCACATGGACGATAATTGCTGCGTGAATAAGCTGTTTTTTAGAAATATTTCTGCTAATGAATTGATGATATATAAATGATTTGTTGAATGATTTGCAGTCCAATAACTCATAATGTCCATTTACCCGTGGCAGATGTCTATGCTTTGGTTCGGTCTTTACACACTGACTCTCTGTTTCTACACGCGCTGCTTCTAGTTGATGTGTGTATCACTGATGTACATGAGCTCAGTTGCTGTTATTGCAGTGCTCTGGACTGTGACATACAGAAAAATTCTCTATGAGCTGTATGCACTGCCTTATCAAAGTTACTCTCTGTTTCACAGGATAGCAGGTTACGACAAATATTATCCTTCCCCATTTGTTACGCTCTGTTCCTCTTTGATAGCCTCAGTGATGAGAGTTCCAAAATCACAGGAGAGTTTTGATCAAAGACTCAGCTCTTGCCTTTTGAAAAAAAACGAATTCCTGTGGCAGTGATGTGTGTAAAAACGGCTCTCTCTGTCTCTGTCTCCCTCAGGTGAGCACCTGCGTGTCTGTCCTCAGGGATACACCTGCTGCACATCTGAGATGGAGGACAATCTCCACCAGCAGAGCAAACAGGAGTTTGAGATCTTGGTGGAGGAGAGCAGCAGGAATATGAGGACAACGTTTGTCTCCAGGCATAAAAAGTTTGACGGTAAGCCACATCGGTTTGTTTTATATCGAGGTTTTGTGCAGAAAAAGAGTTACATATACTTTCATCCCACAGTTCCTACTTCTTCAAACAGAGCCTACTCGTAAGATCAGACTTCTGATAACTATGTTTTAAACAAATTGACTTAAATAGAGCTTATCTAGTTTTCAAACCACTTAAGGCTCTTTACACAACCTGCCATTCAACCTATCCACACGTACATTTATACACTGATGTTGGAGACTTATAAGGTTCTGATCAAAGACAAACAATCAAGCCCCTTTTACACATTCATTGCACTCCTAAAAAAGGTTTGTACGTAACCCAGGGGGGCTGCTTATAAGAATACAAATCTCCAAATCCATTGATCTTGACTTGAAAACGAGAACAAAGTCCAATAGAGCTTTCACCCTTGCAGAAAACTCAGGATATTGTATGTGTGAACGCAAAACAGTCAAATTTTGTGTTCGGATTTCATTCCGAGTTTCTCCTGCCAGACCCCTAGCATTTTCTCCGCAGCATATCTGAGTGAGCTGATGTGAGACTGCAGCAGGATATTCTCCGGAGAATTCACCTCAAGCCAATGAGAAGGGGGGAGTGACGTTTCTATACTGAGACTGCTGCATGGTGCATAGAGTGTATGCACTCGACCACTACAATCCCTGTGCACGTAATTAAACGGCTGCATTATGTTTTCTGTTCTCCAGTATGTTGTTCACCGCTCTTTTGTTGATAGTGTGATTCAGTTAAACTACAAGTAGCATTGATATAAAGGCAAATGTTCCAGTTATAGCGTCACATAGCGGACGCTGTTGCTTCGTCCGCTGCAGCCGCATCTTTTATTTTTTTTAACGTCACATCTCACCTCAGGAGACCCCCCTCCTGTCTGACAGGGATATTCTCCCGCTGTGAGGTGAATATGTTAACAACCAGATCAGGAGAAACTCTGGAACAGTCCTCCTGAAATTATCTAGAGATTTACAGGAGTGCATACTGTATGTGAAAACAGCTCCAGTGATGTCCGAGTGAGCTAAGGTGTGAACACAGCAGGTCTGTCCGGACCATTCAAGACTAATTATTTACTGCTCAGCTCAGTTTCTCTTATAATGTTTGATACTACTGCGTTTTTATTGTTTGTAAGTCCTCATACGTGTTGTTGTACTGTTGAACCAGAAGCAGACAGCATTACGGAAGATACTTCCTCCTTCTCCTGCACACTCTCTACCCACGCGCCCCATCTCTACCTTAACCAAATACACTATTCAAAGATGAAGCAGCACATCAGATACAGACACCCCCCGCTGTGTGGGGGAAATCAAAATGTTATTTCCTGTATACGTTAATTGAGACCTTGATATACAGACTGGGTGAGCCAGGGATCACTACATACATCCTTCTAATTTGTGGACAATTTGCTCAGACTTGCAGATAAGGGGGACATATTCTTTTTGAAGATATAATTTGACCAAAATCAATTGTTTTAGGTTACTTTACATTCATTTTGCCTACTTACAAGCTACCATACAAGACCCAGACACATGTTTTTCTAACTAGCTATCATTTCTTCATGCTCACAAACATGTGCTTGATTGACTGACAGAGCCTTCTGTATGTACTAACATACAGAAGAAACAAAACAGCACTATTTCTGCTTTGTAGTGAAAAATGTTTGAAAGTATTGAATGCGTTCATGTCTGTGAAGTCAGTGCACTGCAACACTTGAAGGCCTCCACATAGTGCGCAGTATAAGCTAACGGTGCTTGTTCTATCAGTCAGTGAATATCAGAGTCTTTTGGTTTCTTTCCTTCTAAAACATGTTCTCTGATTCAACATTCCTTTTTATCTGAAGCAAATGCTGTCAAGTGCAATCATCTTCAGTGAAAAGCATCAAGATGTCTGCTTTTGATCAAAAAAAAATGTTCCCCTTGACAGAAAAACTCAAGATTTGTCACAGTTGCTTTTCTAGAAAAAGATCATTGAAAAGCAGCATTGACCCCACGCAACTGAAAAATCTATGAGTCTTTCCTTTCAGACGTATGTATTCAATATGAGAAAAAGGCACTCGTGTTTAATGAGGACATTTTTTTTGTGGTCCTTGGCAAACCAAAGCTGTCCTAAAATCTTTTTCCTCTTTATGTGGACCAAAGCATGATACAAACTGAAAACACTGCGTCGGCAGCAGAAAAAGAAAGACCTCAGATAAGAGAGATGGACGTTTTTAATGGCCAAAACCATCAAGAATAGATATTTTTCTTTTTTATGTGTCACTGCTGAGTGTTGACTGATCCATCTGTGAGGTTGGCAGTCAACGGAGGACTTTACCTGCATGTTCCTTGAACTACATTTGATAAGGAATATTCTAATTTTATTATTTTAACAGGCACAATTAGTTCTCAGAATAATTTTAAACGCTCGCTTAAAAACAGATCATTTAAAAGGCAGCACTAACCCAGCATAACATCTGCATGTACTTGAATGTGCAAATGAACAAAATCACACAGCATTTTATTTCTCTTTTAAACCATCCATATGTTACACTTTGAATATCATTCTAATAATATCATTCTCAACATTTACTTGTAAAGCTCCAATTCATAGCATTAATCCAACATGAGCACAGCACTTAGCAATGTTTATGAAAGTAACAGTAGCAAGGAAAAACTACCTTTAAGAGGTAGAAAACTCAAACTGAACCAGACTCATGTTATGAACAAGAATGCAATAATATTCTAGGTGTTCAAACAGATATATAGAGAGGGACCGACATGAGCTCAGTGTGCCAGGTACCCTGACAGTCTCACTGCTAATTTCCATATATAGTCTGTGCGCTCTGCGTTCCATTAGCGCTATGGTTTTGCTCCTTCTGACTCTGCGTGCCCTGCCCAACTGAGTTCGTTTCTGGAATGTGAGTACAGCCATGAGCTGCTGTACACACATCACAGTAGAACTTATTGATCATGCAGGAATTAGATCGTTTGGTGCCAATTTTGATGTAATATTGATAGTGATGGAATGTACGCCCGTGAGTCCTTATAATGACTTTTATTTTGAAATCTACCAGATGCTCTGTGCTTTTCCTTGTCTGGCTTCCTGTCTGCCGTGATCTGTTCTGTCGAGCTTGAAACATGCTTGCAGTTGCAGCGAGCGCTGTTGAAAATAGACTTGCAGTGTATTTGAAACGGAGCAGAGCGTAGTAGCGCTGCTGGCACGCGATGGAGACTTACCGCAACATTGGCTGTGGAAACAGGAGCATTGACTGGAGTGGCAGAGAACGGTTTTGTAGTGTGCAACGTACACAGAGTATGTGGAAATTGGCTGGTCCAAGCCTGAGCCAGCCTGAACAATAAGCTTTGCCAAAAAGGAACGTTTTAAGTCTCCTCCTTTAAGTCAAGACGGTGTCTGCCTCCTGGACCATGTCTTGTATTATTAGTATTAAAAGACTATGGCCAAGAAACCTCATCTAGACATCCCTTTAAAGTTAGTGTCATGAGTATCTCTTTGAATTATTGGAGATGATTTACCTTTGTTTGACCTTTCACTTGTGATTGTTTCATACAGTCTGTCTTCTTATTACTTTTCTATTTCCTTAGCTTACCCAATGCTGTCCTCATTTCTGCCACTCAATAGATGATGAAAAGACTGTAGTCTTTTCTGTCGTCAAAATAAGTGCGTTTTAAACTTATCCTCTTTTTCCTCTCACTTTGAAAACTTCTCTTCAAAATACTTTTTCACAGAAGAGTGTCATTAATGATACGTGCTCTTGAGAACTTGAGATACTTCTTTATAAAAAAAAAAAAAAGCAAAGAAGCCCAAGCATACTATCTTTTGAAATTCTGAAAGAATGTGTGGGAGTTTTGTTTTTGAGTGCTTGTTCCAACAGATAATCCTCAAGTTTTAAAAATCATCTTTGGGTATATTTTCTCTCTCACTTGAACTCAGCAGGAGTGATCACTGAGAAAGAAAAAAAAAAGTTTCATTTGCATCATGCACAAGGAAACAGTTTGCAGCAAAACACAAATATGATCATATGGAGAGATGCATTGATCTGAAAAAAGTGGAGCATAGTAAGTAGCTTTCTGTGACGATTAAATATCTGGATTTGAGGGGATATCACTCACTACAGTTAGGAGGTTTCAGAAGGGAACAACTTTCCTCACAGGACAGAAAGTTCTTAATCAATTTAAAGGATGGAGTCATGGTGGCAATAATTCATATGTGGTAAATGAAACTGTTTGATCAATACACCATATCCAATCATTGGTTTTGGAGAAAAAGATTAAGGTTTTGATTGGAAGCTGGAAATATTCAAGAGAACTGAATTGATCTAAGGTATCTGACATGACTAGAGATGGGGGGAAAAATCGATTTATGTAAACAAAAAAATGTATGATTTTAAATCAATACATAATTTCCAAAAATCGTTTTTGTTTGTTTTTGGGCTAATCAGTCACTACCTGCTAAATGCTTAGGCTAGCTCTTTAACTAAGCAGAATGCCAAATAGAGCAACAAGAAATTCAGCCAGTCTCACAGATGACTGGAGTATATCCTGCAGTGTACTTATTTAAAAATAGACTTTGAATCCATGGATCAATGAATCCAGAATCTTTTTGAATAGAAAATCGATTCTGAATCGAATCGTGACCCCAAGAATCAAAATCCAATCCAATCGAAATGTGAGACACCCAAATATTTCCAGCCCTAGACATGACTTCCTTTTTTAAAATATCTCAATTTTTTAATTTTGGTTTCACACCTGACACATGTTCAGGTCCTCTAAAGACAGCCTTGTGTTTGTTTAACCCTTTCTTGCTCTTTATATTGAATGATCATGTAATAATTAGGAGTTGCAGCTTTAATGTAAATGTTAACTGTTCCAACTCATCGATGGATGCTACACTAAGAGTTAGATTAGGGCCCAGCTCTATCACATCTTTGCTCCCAATAAGTGACAACATCAATCATTATAAAGTGTTACTCTTTTAAAAATGTGTGGAATTCATGATTTTATATTAAAAACACAACATTAAAATACTCATTAAAATCCACAAATGACACAGCTACAGTTCTGAGAGATGAACTTTACAAGAGTAGAAGAAAGCACCAATACAGTACTTCCAGCGTTAAAAAAGGGCCAGCTGTATAAAACTTTTTAATTGGTAGCCACAGGTTATGCAATCATTGGCAGATTGTTTGAACTGTGCAGTAAAAGACTTGCAAATCTTGAGTGCATTACTGCATTAATATCCCCATTTTAAAGCTGTCGCTGTAGAACACTGCCCATATATCTGTACAGTTTTACAGCACCACTGGTGACACAAATCACTTATGCAATTCATTCCTCTGCGCATGGCCGTATCGCCAGTCCACTCAACATCACATTCCTTTTCTTTGTGTTAGGCTCCCTCCACCTTGTGGGGTTTGATTCATCCCTCATCAATTTTACATGTCCTCATTTCTGTCCCTGGTTATTTATAGGGCCTATTATGAAAACCTTAACTTACTTTTTGATTACTGACTACTTTCCCTGGAGGCCTGTGGGTTCTGATGCATTATTGAGCAATCCTGAAGCCATAAATGACTGTTGCACACCAGAATTGAATCCCCCCCCCCACCCCCACCCCACCTAAATCTCTCAGAAAGCCTTATATTCTCCCAGAGAGACTCAAAGTCCGGGCATTTTCCAGTCCTATTGATGCACTGTATGGAGTAGGAAACTCACAACCAACTTTGCAGTACTGCAACTCTGCATTATTTTTTTTTATTTTTTTGGCTGAGTTGGGTTTCACTCCCAACAGGTTTGTTTTATTAATCGTGAGAGAGGAAGCTGAGAGACAGAGAGAGGGGCAGAGTGACACGGGGTTTGTGAAAGTGGCAGAGCGGGGGAAGAGAATTGCATCACATCTGTGAAGGATTAATTGCGGTGGATGAACCATGATAAAAGGTGATGCTCAGTCAAGTGATCTGAGATCGAAACCACTGTTCAGAGTGGTTTGTGGCCACAGGAGCTGTCAGTTCTATTTCATTTTTTATATCTCTTTGATTTGTGGTCTTGTACTGTAGGGAACATTTGTATAATTTCCCTACTCAACACCACATCGCAGTTATAGACACGCTATATCGGTATTTATTCAATTAAACACTACAAAAACAATGGTATGAATGGCTTTACATTTTTTTAAGCTACATGATTCCATGTCTTTAATGTAAGTACTCAATGAAAAAATACAACACGGGTTTAGTAAATTTTTAATTAATTTAGATATTTTCATGTAAACATTGTCATAAAATTCTACATATTGTACGTTTAAGTTGCTAAAATAGGTTTCACAATATACTTTTGCCATGCTTCATTTACCCAGATGACCTGCAGGAGTATGTGTTAAGGAAGCTCTTCAGCAGTCAAACAATATGTCGTGCCTTCGAGAAGCACAGTATGATCCTTTGGGAGGTTTTGAGGTTTATAGACGGGGATGGAGAGGATTTTGGCTTATTTGTATCTCCAGCATAACCAGTTCTATTTTTCACTTGTTTTTCTTGTGTGTAATGCTCATTAGGTTCACTTTTGTCGATGCTCTTCAGCCGAGACCTCGACCACAGATTAGCGTGTTTGGTTGGCTGACTGAAGTCTGGGATGAGCAGCAGCCTTGGTTGACTGAGTTCTTTGATCCTGCCCCAGTAGAGCTTCTCTGCTCAACGTTGAGAGCTGCAGTGCCTCTCATTCACTTCAGCGATCCCTCATTCACCGACTTAAACCAAGACTGACTCCAACACAACACCCTGTTCTCTCTAATCTGCACTCTCTGCAAATTCACAAGCTCCTACAGTGTAGTAGCCCGTGTGAGCCAGCAAACACACAAAGGGTAAAAACACGACTCCATTTACTGCTTTTGACACACTCATTCTTTGTCAGAAACATTTCTATGGCAAGGTGAAGTATCTTGAAATGAGACGTTTTGATTTGAAATATATCTAGATGAATGTTTTTTACTACAATACAAAACATATATTTATGCACATACTGTAAGAGCATTAGAAGAGACCTTAAGTATTGTACCCTTCCTTCTACTCATTAGGATGTGTCCTTTTGAACCAAATGGAAAAAGAGCGCTATGAGTCACCATCAACATTGCACAAAGAGTCAACTGAGGATAGGAAACAACATGTTGTTATGTACTACCCCTAACAATAATGATAAACTAATAGGCATTGATAACCATTTAAGCAAACATTCATCTCATAAATCAAAAGCTAGAAGAAAGTAGCATACCTGGGTCAATGTTGTTGTTTCTGTGATTTTGTTTGTAATTTTCATTTTCAGCTATTCAATGCTGATTAATGCTCATGGGGAGGCAACAATGGCATGTCTAAATGAGTGTTTGAAACATTAACATCAAGAAATAAATATTAAAGAAATAAATTAGAGCTCAAAAATTCAAGTTTTACAACTAAACGTTGGGTAGCTGTAGGACAAGAAAAGACGCATTGAAAGATGCATTCATATAGATGTCTCAATTATATTCATCATTCTTTAGATCTATAGATTAACTGTAGACTGTGCAGCAGATACTGAGGTCATATTATGTTGTATGGGCAAGTATGGAAGAAAGCTTCTTCCAAAATAATAAAACAGCTCTAATGGCCTTCAAGCAAACATTTTACCAAGTTTGACTCATACACATTGTCCGTTCTTTAAAGAATCTCCGTGTGCCCCTAATAAAGAACTTTGTCTATGCTTCAGAGGACAAAGAAACTTCGGTGTTTCCAAATACTCAGTGCACGCCACGTTTTATCAGCACTGTGCACTACGGCGGTCCATTTCCTGAGCGTTAAAACATCGCCCCTCTGCTCCGGTTTCAAATACGCACTAAGTTTATTTTCCACGGCGCCCGCTGCAATCACGCGTCAAGCTTAGCAGAGCAGATCATTCCAGACAGGAATAACACAGAGCACCCGTTCAATTTCAAAATAAAACACAGTCTACTGACTCATGATCATTTCATCACTTTATCAACATTACGTCAAAACAGGCACCAGACGAATAACAAATCGACCACAGACAGACAAAGCAACATGTTCTTTGCCCGTCATTCTCTTTATTCTAGTGTGATCTTGTAGCTCTCTTGTGATCTAGTGCGCATTGGATAGAGCAAAAATGTGCCACTGACTAAACGCAGTGCGTACGGACTATGTGGATATAAACAGAGCTGCAGGTTTTTCTTATAGGAATGTAACTTAAAGGTTCTATATGTAACTTTTTACATGTATAACTCTTTTTTTTTATCGCCCATTAATAAGCGAACGGTTAACTGATGTGAAAAAGTAGATGTTCATTGTCTATCTGTGTTGCCTGTATAAAATGTTTCCCCGGGTTGTATTTTCCGCGAAAGCTCCAGGAAGTGACATTTTATGCGCGTTCTCAACGTCCTCCTCACGGCCAACTTCCACCAGATGCGTGTCTGGTCCGTCTCCGGTCCGGCAGCGGAGGTGATAGGTTTTCATTTTATTCAATGTATGTGCTTCCACTGGCTCCGCTGCGTCTGAGCTCCGGCAGTCCGGTGCCCTCCGCAGCAGATACGTACTTTTCTATTTTTGCCGGATGACGGAGCCCGTCGCATCAATTTAGCACAGAAAAGAAAAAGCGGGACAGGAAGTCAGACACCGATACAACATTAAAACATCCGGTTCAAAATAAAACACTCCGTTTTAACGGTTCAGAAAAACGACTGTTTGTGTGTTTGTTTATGTGTTTATAAGGTTTATATAGCGTTTTATACCACATACATCGTATTATCTCGCACTGTCGCCAGTTAGTTCGTTTAATTACCGCGGGAATTCCTTTGCACTCCAGCTGACGGCCGTGCTCTCCGTGCTGCGGACGGAGAACGCAGCCGGTGGGTGTTGACGGACGAGGGTGCACGCAGCTGAAACGGACCGGAGCGACAAGCAATCTCTCTATCTGGTGGAAGTTCAGTGTCACTCCGCTTACAGAGATCAACAGTACAAACTTATCACACACTCCTGCTCTCAGCCAGTGCCTGCCGAGACTGAATACAGACACACAGACTCCTTCACGGACTTTCACATGTGTATGACCACTTACCTCCTCTGTAAACATCATGCCGGTAAATATCCAGTGTTTTACGGCCGATGATGATGCTCGTTTGTGTACGTACGAGCACGTATGACGAGCACGCGAGGGATAGCGAGCAACAGGTTACTGGTGCAGTTCAGCCTAACGGCCATGCGGTGTCGCTACAAGCGCAGTATTTTGGAAAGTTACATATAGCCCCTTTTAAAGATTAAAGATGCATTTGTTGATTAACTGCATCACATTTTTCTTTAGTTTCCTCTGGAAGAAAGTGATCAAACACAATATCATGTTTTTTTTTAGTTAAGAAATATTGACTGAGTGCATTGAAAGCCAGTTCATTATGCGTATTAGAAAGCTTCTGTGATCTACTAACTTCCTAAGGCGTCACAACTCTTTACATTTATTATTCATGTCTGACATTCATTGAAGTACTTACCAAGTACAAGTTTTAAAATGCCCACAATTCATAGCTGACATTGAGTGCTTGCATCAAAACAGGGTCTCAGAGGTCCTCATTATATGAAACTCACTCCGGTTCAGCCCCAGATTAATGAACTAGAATTATAATTACATATTTTGTCATTGCAAGTATAATCTTTCAAAAAGTAAACAATTAGCTCACTTATTATTCTCATAGTTTAACCTTAATATCCTCAATGTAACACGAGATGTGTGTTTGACTACAGCAGACTTGATTGATAACTCAAACACGTTATGTAACTCTGTGCACACGCTCCACTGTTGCAAAGTGAGCATGTGAAAACGTGGACTCATTTGTAATTCCCATTATCCTTTGTGCATATTATAATAGCCAACATTATTCATTTACACCATGAATAAATCGATTAAAGAGGTGACACCTGATAGACACTGAAAGATTCTGATGAGATTTAGAAATGTAGACGTTACACTCCATGTGGCAGATTGTCTGCTGTGGTCAGATGGACATTCATTTGGCAGAGGTAAACTCGCTGAATACATTGGCTTCAGTGGGAGGTCAGGCGCTAATTAGCCAAATATGTGGAGAGTCTCTTGTTATGTAATATCTAATTGATTTAGAATAGAGCCAATACAAGTATGAGGCTGCTTGTCTTCATTGTTGCAATATCTGTTGAAAAATTGACGGTTCAGAAATGCAAATTTACCTCCAACGCCTACTTATTCTCTGCCCTTGTTAGCACAATTCTGCAGAGCCTGGTGCTTTACAGTTCATCCAGTTTACTGTAAAGCTGCAGCATGGAAAATACCTGCACATGTTCTTTTTGTGTTTTCTTTGACATAATCAATCAATCAATCATTATTTGTATAGCGCCAATTCATAACGAGTGTTATCTGAGAGGCTTTACAAAAGAGCAATATGGGATAATATGCAGGAAAGAATTTCTGCTTTGTATTCCACGTGTTCCTGTTGTCCACACTTCCTTGCTGCTGAGGTGGAGGTTGGTAAGTCACTCCCAGTGCTAAAGCTAGCTCTTTAACTCAATAGAATACCAAATGGAGCAGCAAGAAATTCAGCCGGTCTCACAGATGACTGGTGTATATCCTGAAGTATGTACTAATTCAAAAAAAGATATTGATTCTTGGATCCATGAATCCAGAATCATTTTGAATCGTAAATAGATTCTGAATCGAATCGTGACCCCCAAGAATCGAAATCCAATCCAATTGAATTGGGAGACACCCAAAGATTCCCAGCCATAATGTGATGTGCATTTAACAACCCTCCCTGAACTCCCTCTTTCCTTCAAATGCCTTTCATTCGGGTGAGGAAAAAGTTCCCCTCACAGAAAAACAGGAAAAACAATTTTGGGGGAAAAATGGAAGCAACCATGACACTGACACCATGACACTGAACCACATGTAGGACACAGGACATAGAACAAATTTACGGGACATCGAGGACAGCACAGGACTGGGTAAGAATCTGATGCTGCAGCCCCTCTCATTACACAGGAGATGACAGGAAAATACACACAGGGTAGGACAGCGGTAAGGACGGGGCATGCATTGATTTAACCCCTACAGTTCAGTCATGAAGCTGAGACCGCTGTGACAGTCGCACGTCCATTTCTAATGAAATCTAAAACCGTGTGGACACGCAGTTCCTGGAAGTGTTCATAAATAAATAACCTCTGTCTGATGTCCCTGAGTTATCCTAAGTGAATGTCAGGAAGACTGTAATTCTCTGAGGATGGAGGGAATGGGGTCCGTCCAGCGGTGCTTTAACTGAGAGTTGGTGGCAGCCTCCATCATCTGGCATCGACTGCCGCCCGGTGTCACTTTTGTACTTCAGGATGGATGGCTCTGTGCGGCGCGGACGCCGTTAACTCTGTCCCACTGGTGAGATTCAAGGAGAGGCTAAAAGAGGCAAACCTTTCCACAAAAGGTTGAAAGAATGAGAATGAAATCCACAGTCCTGGTGCGATGTCATTCTTCTTTTCAATATATTTATTAAATTAAATTTTTGGTTTGTCAGATACTGAAAGATATACACTGTGAAAACTCACTTAGAAGAAATCCCATCCGCGGGATATTGAGTTTGCTCAGGCTACAGCTGAGATCCTTCCATCTATTGAGACAGATGAAAAATGTTTCTCCACCTTCTCTAAAGGTGATGATGTGTTTCTCCTCCTACACACTCACTGCTCTTCTTTTGATTTCGTCTCATTTAAAATCCACTGACCGAGAGGATCGACATCATTTTTCGTCTACGGCGATTCCTTGTGTTGAGTATGTGAAACCAGATCATGAGATACACAGAGAAGAACAGATTTGATATGTATAGTTTCATATTTATAAAGAAGCATGTTTTCAGTCATTTTATGAGAAATTAAAAAGTTATGTCATCATGTTTGTGCCAGTGTGGGGTATAATTAACCGCCACAGAATGGCTGCATTTAAGTTGTGTGATAACAGCACATTGTGGTCGCGTTGTCCTCAATGTTTCTACTCGAGGGGGGAACAATTTACAATTGAATTGTGGACATTGTTGGACAGATTACTAACATCTCGTGTTTCTGGCTCACATCATGAGGAAAAGATTGCATACATAAATCAAAATATATGTTATAAGAAACCATCGGAATAAATTAGCTATTTTGTGCTTTGGTACATCTTAGTACATACAATCACATGGTTATTGTTAAGGAAAGTATTCATCCTGATAGGAGATCATGTAGTTATAGGTGAGTCATTTTACAGGAGTGTACAGCAATTTCAGTAATTGTTTGTACATCATGATGAGCACAAAATGTCTTTATTCAAAAGTATTGCAACTATTACGTGTTTTAGAAATGTAGTTCAGATTTATCAGTATCATTGAATGTGTATTTTTAAGTAAGTATTCAGCCTCTATCTATGAGGCCATCAACACTGCAGCATAGTGTGCAGAAAAAAGATTAATAACCAGAACATGAACCCCAGCTGTGCATTTGGTGTTGTTTGCCTGCCCCCTCTGAAAGATCTCTACCATAACTCACACGTAGACATTTTCTTCTGAAGGGCTTTGAAAGAATTGGGATCATATCAATCTAAACTTTTTTTTTTTTTTTTCAGAATGAATACATTTGAAACAGGGTTATGTAATGCAGCCTGTGGGCTGCTGAAGCCGTAGTATCTCATTCAACGTCCAGCTCACATCCCTGAGTGAAGGGAATGAGGCACGGCTGTGTATTCTCCGGCCGTGGCTGCAGTCCTGCTCTTTCTTAGACAAAAGCTAACCTTCATTTAGCGATGACAACAGGCAGAAGGACAGAAAGGAACAATACACTGGCTGTGTTTTTTTCTTCTTCTGAGAACGTCTGTGTCCTCAGCCAGGCGCAGGAAACGCTCTGCAGGATGGATAAGTCTGAGGAAGCTCTGCATGAAAGCTTTCATGGGGAGAGGCACTCCAACAGCCAGGTTGAGACAAAGCTGCTTATCCAGGGGGTCACAGTAATGTAATAGTGTGTGCTGCCAATTTGCTCCTCACTATTCACCGGGCGTGAATATCATCCACGGGAGGAAAGCACTTTCATTTTCTGAGCCGTGCTAATTGTCTTCTCCAGTGCCTCTCAACATTGAACTCTGTGTCAGATGTTGGAAGACACCGAGATGCCCTCAGCAAAGGTTTCTTTTGTCAATATAATTAACTGAACAGACAAGAGGACCTGTAGTTACTGTATAACCTAGATATAATCTAAAGAGCCTAGACAGGAAATGGTTAAGTTAGTTAGTATGTTGTTACACTAGATTACATTAGATTGCAGTTACACTACATTTTCCCATTGGCACTTCTGCTGATGAAGAAATGTGCTGCTGTCCCTTTATCTTGTTTTGTGGTTATTGTTAAGCTTTTCTTCATCAGGGAAGAAATACCCCCATATTTAATGAAAGGAAAGAATTGTTCAAATACCCAAATTACTTCTTGCAACATTTTCTAATGATGCAACCAGACTGCAACAGTTAAATGTGAAATGTGGGTGAGTTATGCAAATAGCAACTACTGTAGTCTAAAGGTCGAGCAGTGACAAGGAGCAGGCCACAGAAGTCTGCTAAACTCTCCTCTTTTTTCATTTGTGGTTATCAGGTCCACATGATGCTGACTTAGGTGACATCACTTGAGTTAATTTAGCAGATTCAGTTCCATCTGGAGCCACTAAAGGTTTTATACAACTTTTCACTTCTGGAGTTGTACCAGTGAACAGATTAGGATGTATGAAAATGTTCCATTATTAGGGAAAACAAGCACTGGTGTTTCACCATTTAGCAAAAGCCATGCTTTGACTGAATGGCAAGATTGTTGTATAGTTTTGTATATTACATTATATAGGCATAATTGGAGGCAAGTATCGGAATCAGTCTGACTCAGCAGCTTTATTGATAACTGTCATCTCTCTCTTATTTCCAGGGGAGAACGATAAATGATGTCTTTTTCTTTCATTAACAGGGTTATTAAATAAGCATTCATCTTTCTGAACATACTGATGTCTTTGATGATAAAAAAACTGCTCCTGAAGAAATGTACATCCTCATGCTGATGCAGCTTATTACAAGCAGTGAAATAAGCATAAGCATAAACTCTTCATTTAGATCTTTGAATGAAGAGATTACAGAGAGTATTAAACATTAATATGCTCTGTATGTCATTTGAGTGAGGCCATCAAAGACAGCATTTAGGTGAGTCATGAGAAATGAATTATGAGTATATAATATTGTATCCTGGGCTTTGTGTTATAGGCACCTCTTTACAGTAATGTATTTCCTTTTCAAAGGTTCTATTCGAACTGGGAGAACTAAGAAATGTAATCATAGAGCAACAATTACATGGTGAGTTCATCTTTTATGTCCCGAATCTTAAGGCAGCAGGATGCTTGAAAGGCGGCAGTGGTTACAGACTGGATGGCTAAAATACTTCAATGTTTCACACACACTTTCTTTTAGTTCCTCTTGTAGTGCCATCAAAGATGCAGAACTTAAATTGAATCAAGTACAAAGACATTTGTCTCGTTGGGTACTACTTGAAGTTTGTAAGTTTGTTTCCAAAAGCAATCAAGAGTATTTCCACCTGGGAATAAAAGAGGTTCCACAAGTTTTAGGAAGATGAAAGCAACACATTTGGAAATATTTAAATGTAGTGTCTTGATCTGTTGTAAACCAACATCTTATCACATTAATCACAATGAGATTAAGTGTTTCACTTTGGTATCATTACATACAAATCGTTGGTATCTATACTCATTTGTAGACATATTTTAATTTGCGAGTCATTTTTAGTTTAATGGCCTAGAATTAATACGTTTTAGTCATAACAATAAGGTTTACGCTGGAGAAGTAGAAAAGAGCTGAAAAAGAGACAATGGTTGGACAGCACTATAGATATTACTGAGGATTTTAAATCTTATTAACCTTACATTTAGTCCATTAAATTAAAATGAAAGGTAACAAGTTAACATAACTCAAATACCTACCCTTTAAGGCAACAAGTTAACTCAACTTATACAGGCTTAAAGTTTATATTCAATAATTGGTCTGTGGATCTTTATGGCACTAGCATGTCTGACTAAACTACAAAACTATTTTGATTCAACACAGAAAATAAAAATTGAATATGTTCGACCATCTGATGACTAATAATTTAACTGACTATAGGCTTACTAACAAGTAGGGCCCGACCAATATTGGATTTGTAGGAAGAGGAAAAAGTGAAGATACGGATATATCGGTTGATATCTTTCTTACATCTATCTTCAATCTTTAGAGGTAGATATATATATACCTATATACACATTTATTGTGTTGATCCCTCAAATGCTTTTATCCAACACTTGTGAAAAAGATATAAAATAATACGCTAATATAATAAGACAAGATTTTTTTTTTTTTTTTGACAGTTGAACCAAAGCCTTTATTGGACAGAATAACAACGGTGCACTGAAACACAAATTTGTTCTTAGAAATAAAAAATTATACTGTAAAAAAAAACTTAATACAAATAAAAAGTAAACTTAAATTGAATAAACTTAATTATATTGGAACATATCAGAGATAAAATTAGCTGATACTGATACTGATATTCTAACATCTGCCAATATCATCTTCTGAGCTCTACGAACAAGTAATGCAAAAAAACCTGACAATATTTGCCTTACTGTATAATACAATTAACATGAGTTCAATTTGCATAGTCATCATTGTAATAGGTTTGTAAAACAGTCGTTGTGCAGTTAGAAAACTGCTTGTAATGCCAACACATTTTCAGGCCTAAAAAGCCCATAATACCCCTTAAACATAGTCACTGCTGGGTGGAGGACACGGGCAGAGCTTTATTGCCTTAATATTTCATGCTCTGTGTTACTGCGGTTTTGTTACACCCTCAGTATTTCAGGGAGTCTTCTGGGAGTTCCCTTTGTTAGATTTTTGAGGGCCAACATTTCCATGCCTCTAAACCTTGAAGTGGTAACATTACAATGGAAACAATGGCAAATAAAAAGCCTAAAAATATGATTCAACGTTTGAATGTGCTGTGATTCTTAGTATGGATCGTTTTAAATGAACACATTCATCCAAGTTATTACAGCTGCTGACTTGTGAGCACTCTATGTGTGTATTACTTTGAGAAACTTTAATTGGGCTCTGGTCGCCTTGAAGCAAATTAACAACCGGTTTAATGTTATCTCTTGGTGCTGGCAGCTTGTTCGCAGCTCTGGGATGTCACCCTGCACAAAGATTTAGCTAAGTAGTTGGCGGAGAAACAAAGTAAGATCATGAACCTACAACATGGCTGTGGTGTCAGTCAGTCAACCTCAGAACATTTATCTTTTGGTTTCCGTCCAAGCGCAGGCCTCTTGCTGGGCTTCCAGAAACACAGACACACACATACAGCTCTGTTGTGTGCTTTAACAAACCTGCTCTCAATCCTGTATTCGCGCCTCTTAGTATCTTGGCTCCTTTATTTCCAAAGCCAGTTTTCTCTTCTTTTTAATAATCAGTGCACAATGGAAGCTTCAAAGTACCATATCAACCAAGAAATATATGAAGCAGCAAGCAGTGTCTGGACATGAGCCCTGTTTGTGGCGGGGGGGGGGGGGGGGGGGGGGGGGGAGAGTGTGGAGGTCAGGAGGACAGAGGCACTTCAGAGAGACTTGTTTCCAACGGAGACACAATCCGTCAAAGTGACTGAGAGGGAAAGCAGAAAGACTGGAGTGAAGGGTTGTATAATGGTCTGGAGGAAGCAGAGTGCTGTGAAAGGTTACTGGGGTCATGTTTACTCCTATGTTTCGTCCACCATGAGCGCGCTAACAAAAAGAACATCCCACTATAATGCAGTCGAAAAATATTACAACGGCGACTCAACTTATTTTGGGCTGTTGTATTGGATTGCATTACATTTAATGGGTGTTGTTATGTCTAGTTTCTTTTGTTGTGATAGGACACATTTTGTACACACTATAGTAATAGCTTTAGGGGCTCCTTAAGATGCAACAGCCTTAACTGAATTTAGAAATATATACTGCTGGTTTTTCACCAAACAGAAAGTGTGACTACATCACTATCCTACTGTTTCAAGTTACTTTTCTATTCATCTCCTTTAATTTTCTATATTTGCTCATTCAGCTGAGGATGCAAAGACTGGAGGCAATCTCAGTTCGCATTGAGCATGAGGCTGGGAACACCCTTTATTAATATTAAATGCAGATCTTAAATTTCTCTTGGCATCATGTTTCTGCCTCCCAGCATTTATTTTAATACCCAAACATGCTCACGGTGTCTCATTAAATGTGAGGCAAAGTACGACCTTGTGCAAAGACACTGTCCATTTCTCTGTGCAACAGTGAGGTGTGAGAATGTGCTCTACTTTTCTACTTTTCCCCTAAAACTCTTCAAGCCTCATTAACTACAAAAACAAGCCAACTAGCTGCTGAGAATGCTTTGTCTCCCTCCGCGAGGAGCAGAGCCTTTTCTTGGCTCAAGCAAATGCTACGGAGTCCCTGCTGGAGCATGCGGCCACTGAGGCGAACAATAATGGGGGAAAGTTTCATGTTTTATGTTGTGTCTCATGTGCTGAGTGGGAAGGTTTATAGTTCACTAAAGTGCGGGCAGTGAAAGTATATGAGAAGAGTAAAGTATACGTGTTGTAAGAGCTGAGCCAAAGACAATCAATTATAATGATAGAGACGACAAAAAATGAGGTTGTGGTTTATTAAATTCTACAAAAAAAGTGAACAAGGTTTTCTCTCATGATAGCAGCTTGTGATGCCATTTTATTTGCTTTTTATCTAAATGCTGGCATCAGCAGGCACATTTGATCAGAGTTATAATGCTAACAAGCTTTGCTTTCTGGGACCATTCCAACTTGTACTACTGAAGTCAAAGTTTTGCTTTGGCTGTGAATGTCATTAGTTTTGCCAATGAAGATATTTAATTGCTTGAACCATACCAAAGATACAACATGTACCTGTGTGATGGATATCAGTACCAATTGAAAATTCATTCAACCATTATCAAGAAATGTTCATGAAAATGTTCGACAAGTTTGAAGTCAACATTTTTTGAAAAACGTAACTGTAGCAACTAGTGAAGGACGAGCCATGTGCTCATTGACATCTTTAGGAAACGTCCTCTTGGGCACCATGAACTTCTTAAGAAAAGGAGTTTATCCATTCAGTAAGCGTTACTTATTCATCAGGATAAGTTTAAAAAATGTCCGTTGGGTTATGCCAGAGGAAAACTTGAGGAATCACAAATGTCAACGCAATTTTCCTTCTGGGTACCATTAATGTCTGTATATCCTAACATGGCAATCCATCCAATTATGAATTCTAGTACAGACTAAAGTAATGGACTAACAGAATGACCTTGCCATCCCAAGAGCCACCATGGTAGCGTAGCTAAAAACTGCTCTAACAAAGTCTATTGAAGGCCATTGCAATTATTTCCAATCTTATCTCTTCAATACAGACTTCTTGCTTCTTACTCATAAAACATATCTCAAGGAGACACGGACAGATTTGTCTTTTCGACACTTCTAAAAACAATTTCCCCCTCACACCCAAACAAAAAGACAAACAATCAATACTAAAATGTTCTAACCAGACAATGACCGTAATGAACTTTAGAGAGCAGACGGACAGCTTCCTATCTGAGCCAAACCGACGGTGCTCTTTGCCAGACAGCTTATCCCTCTCACCCCTCTGTGGAGTTAGCAGGCGTACATCATGTTCACAGCCTTGTATAAGCAGACAGGATCAAGAATCGTTGCTTACTTCCATTATGTGCAGCTACTAACAGCATATAACTTACACACTGTTCACTTTCATGCATTTTTTACTTCTGTCCCTAAACTGCTTAAATCAACCGTTCAAGTGAATTCACACTCCAGCTTTCTCCGCTTTGCAGTTCTGTATTGAGGCTTTTTGAAATTCCTGATGTGGTTATCCGGGGGTTCTCTGTGCAGA
Source organism: Labrus mixtus (assembly GCF_963584025.1). Lineage (NCBI taxonomy): Eukaryota > Metazoa > Chordata > Actinopteri > Labriformes > Labridae > Labrus > Labrus mixtus. The sequence goes on along the minus strand of NC_083612.1, from coordinate 17,910,462 downwards.
GATTGGGGAGAAGAAGGGAATGAGAAATGGCTCTGCATGGATAAGATGTAGTGCACAAGAAAAATGAAACTCACCAAAGGTTAAACAGGCCAAAGAAATGTCATCAAAATGCCACTTAAACATGATTTGGCCTTTTGGATTCTTTCATCGCATCAAACATTGTGCCAGCAGTGTAGCTGGAATAAGAGTGAAAACGCAGCGCATGTCTTCTCTGGAAAGGTTGATCAAGATCTGTTTTGAAATAAAAACCTGGGCCTCAAGATAAGTCACTGAAAAAAAATAAAATATTTCATGCATCAGAAAGCTTGTTAATTTGATCATTAACATACTGGGAGATTGAATCAGTCGTTTGAATGAAACGATGGAATTTAAATTTGAATGGAACGCAATTAGGAAAATTGAAATATAAAATGCACACCTTTTTTCTATGAAACATTAATCGCGTAAATTAATACGCAAATCCAAGGGTTAAATTGTATGTCTTTTTGTCAACGTATTGCTTAATGAGAAACGCAGATTAACAGAGGTGTGATTTAAGGACTCTGGGAACTTGCAGCTAGGCAACCGACTGAGGATGGGAAATGACTACTTAATTAAATGCTCATACATGGGATTATGCTGCCCACTCTCACTCAACTAGACCTTTTCTCTTTTTTTTGATGCACTCAGTTTCAAGACCTGATCAGACCACTGATGCTCTAAGGATGCATGTGTTGCATCAGAAGTAGGACCCCTGCTACTTTCTAATGCATGTTAGCCGAACAACATTGACGTTTTTTGGCATGAATTTATGTTTATTTCTAACTAGAAAATGACATGTGTAACTCAATTGGTAACTGTGATTTTCATGACAATAGCATAACCAAACTCAGTTAAATAGAACGCCATCATTTTTTTATTTGAAATATTAAATCTGACAATGTTATATACAGTATACTGCAAAGGAAAAGTGGACAAAAAATGATAATTTCCCCCTCAACATCTTAACATATGGTGACATAATTTTCTAGATGTTACATTTCCTTCACCCTTCATCAAAAAACAAGAACGCTCTTTTTTTATTGGCTGTAAATTTATGATGCAAAATAATATACGGAGAGTTCACCTTATGAGAAGATACATGGCCCTGAGCTGTTTTTGGGATACGGGGTATTTTTCAGCTGCTGAACCAGGGTTTGCTTGGGCAGCTTGGTAGTAAGGCTCACTAGCAGTGCTGCATCCAGTTGTATTATACATCAATGTTTTGAGACCGCAAAAACCTCGGGCAAGCAGAAAGGTCAAGCTCTGTGTTACCTCAGAGGTGAAACCCAGGGCAAGAAAGGTTTACCAGTCACTTACTGTTGCTCCTCAAGCTCCTTTCTGTGTGAGCATGATAACAATGACTGAATGTGGCCGGAGAATCTGTGTTGAGACATTTGTAAGTACTCGTCAACCTGAAACTGAAAAATTGTGGGAGCAGACAAACTACATCATTCTTCCCATCCACAGTGGAAATGATTGACATTTAACCTGATCATTTTCTGCCAAACACAACATGTTATAAATGTTCACAATATGCTGTCTGGTAACTTTAATTCCACTTCTTCTGTTCACAATAGCCGTAATTAGTTTATGACTGGCAGTTGTCCTGAGCCTGCAGCCGCCTCGACTGTGCCTCACCTTCATTTCCCCTCAGAAACTAGTCACAGCAGCCGCTGAAAGTAGAGGATTTCAGCCCTCCATCCTTGAGCCTCAGAATGATAGGCCCTATTCACAACAAATAAGAGGATCAAACTGCAATGGGTGTGGGTACTGTGCAATCTCTCAGTACGTTAGGAGGGGAAAGGACAGTGTCTTTAAGATTGTTTACTTCAGTTAGAAAATAAATAAAGCACTTCCTATTTCTTTGGGCAATGAGTTCTGGTTTAAATAGCGGCCGTTCTTTTTTCACCTTTTTTGTATCTGAACCGATTGATGTGTTTGATTGTTTCAGTGATTGGCATGGGATTATAAAAGGTTGATTCTTTTAATGTGTTGATGGACTCTGGTGTGAAGTACTTGAAGCCTATCAGCAGATACATATCTCCGGGATTACACGCATCAAAGTTTCCTTATTGTTTTTGTGCTGACTCACGTTGAGTCTCAGAGTTGAACAAAGAGTTTGGAACATAATAATGTTAAAACATTTTAATTGCTTTGACAGTTACCTTTGATAACACTATGAATAGTCACATCCTTCCTAATCTTATCTTAATCCTTTTGAAGTGTAACGCAATTAACCGTCACTGATTATTCTCCTCACATTACTAATTTTCATCATGCTGGAAAGTGCTGCTTGTTTTGCAGATATACACCAAACATGTGCATGCCCGAAATGATTGTATGCTCAAGTTTGAGGATTGCTAAGAATTAACTGAAAGCTCCTTTTTATTGTTTTCTTTTTTTATTCCTGTCAAAAAAGAGACGAAACATAGATTCCTTTAAACCCTCTTGTACACAAACATGTTTTGCTCTGGGCAACTTGGAGTGATCCGACAATTCACCTGAGTTTATTAGTCTGAAAGATGAGGGACAGTGGAAGAGATGACAGTGCTTCAGCTTTCATTATCTCTAAATCACTTTCCACACATGGTGCAACAGTGCACAAAGGTAATTAATTTCCTCAAGGACAATTATTTCAGTGCTGTGAGATAATGACAAGAACTCAAATCTCTCTAGATACTGTAGATGGTTTTGAAGGAAAATGATCCCCAAAGGCTCAATTTAGAGCAAGGACCGCGCCATCGCTGGCAACAAAGTTAATTCACCATGCCGCTTATTTTTTTAAGTGGGAATCTACTCCATTCACAGTGTAGGATAACTTCAAGAATAAGCATGAGCAACAAATGAAGCATACATTTACTCATAGTTGAGGAATACAGTGCACGAGGACGTTGGGCCTACGCTGCCAAAAATAAAAAAGGTTTTTCTTCTAGTGATTTAAAATATTTTTAGTGATTGATGTTTGATACTTAAAAATTGACTCAATGCATGAAATTCACAACAAAGCAGAGACCTATAGGCAATGCCACCATACATACACCTTACAATTACCTTACCTTACAATTGCAGTTCATTACTTTACTATATTTTAGTCAATAACTGTCGAGTATTTGTGAAAGCTATGCAAAGGTATATGAGAATAAGTCTCCGTTTTCATGGGTAAATGTAAGAGAACAGCTGGTTAGGCCATGTCTTGTTTTGATAAAGCAGTTAAACACATTGAGGAGCATGGTGAATGACACACAGGCACACAGCACATGATGATTGTGGTTGTTATTTTTTTTGACGACATCTCACCTGCTGTGCAGGTGGGAGTAGGTTGGGATTCAGGGAGAATATATTATCTCTGAGTGTGTTCAGATCTAGCATCAATCTTGGTCTCTCAAATCAGATCCTGTTTAAAAGCAGAACTCTCTCCTTCATTGTGCTGTCAGTTTTGCAATGGGGGGGGGGGGGGGGGGTGTAGAGTTAAGACTGGCTGATCTCAAGAGAAAACAGATGTCCTTGTCTGGGAATTGCAAGGCGCAAATATATTGCACTTCAAATTTGCTGCCAATGTCTTGTTTTCTCTTGAATTCATTTCAGATTTCTGCAGCTAACAAAACACCTCGCTCAATCTTTTCCATGTGTGGCGATGTGCAACAGGTTTGGTTTGGAAGACGTTTCATCACAGAATGTCCTCACTAGAGCCGCTCAGTGGTAGAGTCAGTAGCGGCAGGTCGGGGGTTCGATCCCCAGCTCCTGCAGCCACCTGTCCAAGTGTCTTTTGAATTTGGACTGCGGTTTCCATTTTAAACGCTATGGTGTTAGATTTGCATATTGCTCCTTTAATTAGAAAAGAAATATAAAACAATAACATGGAAACAAAGAAGCACATACCAAGCATAAACACAACCTAATTTAATATCATTTTAACCATCTTTACTGTAGAAGTTTTGTTGTCTAAGTCAAACCAAACCTATACGGCTGGCAGTTCTTTTTTGATAACTGATAAATAACTTTGTGTATTAAGTGTATTTTATTACATCTGTATAGCTTCACTTAAGATTTCCAAATCACATTCTAATAAAATAATCATAATAAAGTTATCTTCCAATAGGTGTTCTCACTTGATTTGTCACCTACATGCAACAGCAAACAAAGGAATATTGATCATTTTTACTAACATTTGACCCCCTGATCGTAAGAAAAGACCAGAGACCTACAACACTACCAGCTGTCCTCGTGCTCTGGGGTCCTCAGCCTGCAAACCTCCTGTGGTTCACAATGAAAGGCTCATGTAGCATGCACTCTTCTGCATCCAGCCCTGTCACACAGCTCGCAGGCAGGAGTGATGAATGTGGGAACGGATTGCCTCTCTCTTTAAAGAACTTGCATGCTGGAAGAGCTGAGCCTTGTTGGCTGCGACACAGATCTTGGAAAGATTCAAACTAGCACACTATGTAGCCTAGCTCCGTTGTAGCCATCCAAACCACTTACACTCATCTTTCTGTGTGCTGCATCCTCTCTGCACGCTTGTTAATAAAGGCCATTCTCGGGCCAATATTTTTTTCTGCTTTGTTGGTTTACTGGTGCACTCGTTTTGATGAGGTTGTCGAGCAATGTTGATTTTCCTGGCAGTCAGATTGGATTTGACAATTTGTTAGCAGAGATGCTGCAGTCGCACAGAGCAAAAGGAGGAAGCATAAATGAAATGAAACAGGAAGACTGCAAAAGAAGTCACTGGGTTGAATACATCAAGCTCCAGTAATTGGCTATGGAAGGGCTAGTATGTCATCCTTCCACCCACACACATTTTAAAGATTATTTTAGTCATATTTTGGGAGTGGTGGAGAGCTACTGCATATGAAAGTGGCAATAAGTAGAAGATAAGAGAGTCTGCATTCATTGGAGCTTGTTAAAAAAAAAAGACCGTCACAAAGGCTACTTCGTTCCTCCTTCTTCTTCTTCATCTTCCTTTTTTCATTATTATTCCTATAAGCTATGCCTCTTGGCTCCAGTCTTCCATATAATTTAAGACATGTCCTTTATTTAAAAGGCAACTCCCTCCTGGTTCACGCCATCATTCAGCAAGTCTTAAACTATCATTGCCCTGTCTTATCCTCTCTGGAGGCAATCACAAATCAGTGTTCTGGCTCTGATTTATTTGTTCTCTCATCAGGGTGCTTCTTATGCCGGCTCCAAATCACGTGACAGCTTTGGGTGCAGAGAATAATTTCCAGAATGATAAGAGGGTCAGGAATTGTAAGAAACATGCTTTTTTGATTCTGGTTATTAGTTCCGGAAAAAATCTTGACACCAGTGGAAGCTTAGTTGGGGTGCAGACCAAAGTATGGAAGTTGGTCCGGTAGCTGAAGGGGTGCCAGGTCACCTCCAGAGTACTGCCGAGATGCCCTTGAGCAACAACCCCCAACAGCTCTGGTGCGCTCCCTGCATAGCAGTGTGTAGCAGCCCCACTCTGACTTCTCTCCACTTATGCATGTCCATAGCTCCTGTTTGTGCATGTGTGTGATTTGGGCCTATTTGTGTGAGTCTCTCAATAACAAAGTTTAAAACCAGGTTTATAAATATTTGTAAAAAAAAAAAAAAAAGTATTCAGAGCTCTGAAATTTTCCCTTTAACGCAAAAAAAGAAAAACTCTTATAATTATTGACTCGGCAACCAACATTTGTCAGTGTTATATTATTATATATCTTACACATAGGAGATTTATTATTGATGCAGTATCGTTTAAGCTGCATTTTAATGTTGTACACGGCTGCAAACATATTGGTTGGTGGTTTAATTTACTGTAAGACAATCCGTTTCATTGAAAGTTCTGTAATAGGTTTCAGACTTAAAAGGAAGCAGCAGTTAGGAAACTCATTTTTTGCTGCCAAACAAAATGTAAATACTTTATATTCAGGAACAGACTGCTCACTGTCGGTGCTCCACATGTTTATATTTAAGTTAATGATGTCCAAAACATAGTATCTGAAATAAGACCTCCAATTATCCACCAGTTATGTTGTGAGAAGGAAAATAAAGTGGTAATAATCCTGGATTCATATGTAATTCCCAGAGAGTCCTACTTTTCATCCACAGTGTTAAAATGTAAAACAGTATAAAATATTTGAGTACGGAAAAAAAAAATAGAGCTGAGATTTAGCAAAGCAGCTCCATTAGGTACAGAATAGAGGAAACAAAGGCTGAACCGGTGCTGGCAATGTCACTGAAGCATACGATGTTTATCATACAGCTCTTCCCCCACTATCAGTATTTCTATAAAGTAGCTTCTGTGCACATCTGGCAACAACATACAGATAAAATAAAGTTAAAAAAAAAACCTCTTATTGATGGATTTTTGTCCTGTGAAGGAAACACAGTATTTCTCTCTCAGCTGCGGTGCTGGGGTTTCACAGTGGAATATAAATTCACAGCATCAGGCTTTAATGACAGCGGTACTTTATGTGAGGAATGGCAATGTGTGCCTGGTTCTTCAATAAATACTGCAGACTGTACCTCAGTGTGAACCCTAATGTATACTGCTGTAGTGGATGGAACAACCGATTTAATGGAAGGAATTTCACATAATTAAACCTGAACATTTTTAGGTAAGATTTATAAATTGATTCAACCTATAATGTTTTGAATGTAGGCTTAAGATTCCAGCATTTTTCCAATACAGCAGGTGGAATAAACTGTGCAGATTGCAGATACACTGAGCCGTGATAGCAAGGGAGAGAATCTTTGTTTGTTTCAGCTAATTCCATGATTTTCATCTGTGCGTGTGTGTGTACAGTATTTGGCAAAATTGGCACGCAATTATATTCTGCATTACGATTTATTGGATACAAATGATTTTCTAACTAACTTACAAATCTGCAGAAGAAACTGGCATGGATTCCCACTCATCCTTTATTTACAGAGCCAGATGGTACGTTTGGACACCAGCAAGCTTCTTTTTAATACAACAGATGCTGAATTGTGAAATTTCTCTGTTTTGGTTTGCTGGCTGTGTGCCGCTATGTCTAAAAAGCCCATTATCCAAGGCAAATATGTGACCCTCTCTCCACCATCCCCCCCACCTCTCTGCTGCTATCAGAGAGCATCAAGTACAGCCAAAGTTATTTCTTTGAGAACAGAGAACGGGCTCTTTCTCAATTCAGTCTGTCAGCTCTCTGCATGAAAGTCTTCTTCCTCACTCAACCTTCCTCGCAGAGATTTCAGCAGAGATTCACTTAGCTGTCAGAAAACAATTGCTCTTTGTAAAAGGCAGTGGCTGGTGCAACTTTAATTTTAAAGATGTTTTAAATGAGCTGCCAGCATGTGATTGATGGGCTGTGTGCCTGCCGCTCCTCTATATCCTGCGGCAGGGTTCTTTAATTACAGGGCTTCTGTATTGATGCAGTCAGCTGCAGTGTGATATGCATCATGTATGTGGGCAGAATGGATTTCTACCACCTGGCCGTCTGCTCTGTACAGTATCATTGCACACAGTGTCATCAGCTGAAATGCTTTGTCATCAAAGTAAGCTGCAGATAATGGTCCTTTGGTATTCATGTATTCACTCATGTGTTTACTCTGCGTCAGAGTTTAAAGTGAATTTGATTTTGATTGATGAACAGTGGTACATGAACTGACCTACCGTTGAATCAGTATCTGCTATACATGTCTATTTTTCAAGCAAACAATTACACTGAACTCACATTGCATCCTGAGAATAAAAAAGACTTGGAAGCCTATTTGGAAAGCTTTTAAGTGTCAGAATGAAGTGTCTGTATCGTCACTGTTTGGCAGCTGTAAATGCAAATTTAGGCACAGCATGAGTCCACAATGTGAGACAAGTAAGAGTATATATGTATACTGTGTACATAACATTTGAAGTTGAACTTTAACAGTCACATTCTCCAAATAAGTTGTCATGTATTTTGTTAATTCATTTTTTAAGATTTATTTTTGGGCTTTTTGGGCCTTTATTGAAGAGATAGGACAGTGATGACAAGCTGGAGAAGAACCACAGGTCGGATTCAAACCCGGGCCACTGCTTCACTGCGCCACCAGCGCCCTGTATTCAGTTAATATAAAGGACAATGCAAAACAAGCTGGACAATCATATCTGTTACTCCAGGTCTAACTTGTATTTATTTTTAGTATTTTTAGTATATTTTCAGCCAATGATGTTCCAGTTTATGTATGAAAACATTGCTTCATGATAACAAACGTGAATAGACTTTAGAATTACAACACTAACTTAGATAAACTCTTCCCAGGGATCCATCTTTTTGTACCATCAGTAACCTGAAAGTAAATAATAACCAAACAATCATACCTTTTGCTAGCAAACATGATTCATATTCTCCTTTTCAATCGGGATCTGTTTAATATTTACAATCCGTAAATCCAGTTACTGACTGCCAAACCTTTTTTGAAATCAAGGTACCTAATGATATTGATACACTACTACAACCAATGTAACAGTGTATAAAGCATTAGCACTCATTTATTAGTAATGTTACCGGTTATGGGCTGATATAACCACTGTAGTATGAATGAAAACAATAAAACTCTGTTTATCGGTAACTGGGGGCTGTGGGCTTGAAAATGATCACTCCTAGTTTTATGTTCAACTACCAGCAATCACATATTGGCAGACTTTGTTTAATTTGTTCTTTAAAGATTTAAATGTGCAAAATAACAAAGAAGAACTGTGAAAAACACTTTGTAGAGTCAGTTATACCATCAAGCTAACACATCGCTCATTTACAAGTTCTCACGACTCTCCCTCAGATAACACACCTGAGCTGTCGTCTTTGACACGACTGACTGCTGAAAAGTTCCAGTGATGGATGAGATATCACTGTTTCAACGTGGAAACAGTGATATGCAAAAAAAAGTGAAACATCAGTATCACTTCGGGGGAAACTCGAAGGTGTCTTTTTCTGTGGCCCTGAACTGTACTCTCTGTTTTTTTATCTCCACTTTTTTTAGAAAGTCAGGATGAGTCGCGGTTTATTTCTCTTAGGGGATGTAATGAAAGTTCACCACCTCTGTGATCTCCTGTCAGTGGTTGTTGTTATTGTTGCTGTAGTAATTCCTCTTCCTCTGCTTCATTTGTTGTGTTTTGAGGCACCTTTCACTGTCTTTGTTTCTATTGCTTAGACTCCATATGTGTTCTTCTCACCAGTGCCCTGATGGCCCCTCTTGATTATACATGTCGGAGTCCTCCATTGGCTAATATGATGTTTCTCATTCAGTGTCATTAGGATATGTTAATTAATTCTAATTAAGGTCTTGTTATCATGCTATCCATTAATGAATGATTGGGATTCATCAGCATCAACGCGGCTATGATTGAAAGCAGATGTTTCTGAAGCTTTAATGAATCTGCAGCAGTGTTCAGTGAGGATGTTCTCATGAACACAACATTATTACTCTGTTCTCGTTGTTGTTGTTTTTGCCATGATAGCTTTTGGTTTGTTTTGTATTGCATGAGATGTTGAGCTTCAAACACAGTGAGGAACAGAAAATCAAACTAGAATGGATTACATACTAAATAGTGACACGGTAGTTTAAGTTTAGATGTAACAGATGATGTGTCAGTGCAGATTGGAATAAAGTGTACATAGTAAATCAGGACAGATTTGTATTATTATATTGTGTATTATATACATTTAGCATGTTTTTAAGCAGATATGTCTTATATACTTTTGCTAATTTAATAGACATGTAACATTTGAAGAGGATTTTCTTTCTCATTCCATTCTGCTCTTTTAACTTCTTGCATATTTATAGACTGAATTAAATTGATAGAGGATCATAATCTTTGGGTCATCATTTTCATAATATTCAGATTTAAATTCATATTCAAAAATGTGTCCCTGGTGGGAGATTCAAATGCACACAGAGCAGTAGCATAACAACAGTGCAAGTAATAGGCAAATTTTCTTTTACAAAAAATGTAAAATAGCAATTTAATACAAAAGTAATTGGCAAATGATTTGGATAAATTAATGTAGTTTGAGATCAGGAGCCCACCATTAGAGCCCAAGACTTTTTATTTCAGTGGATGAAATTGAAATAGATTCCTGCTATTTAATATACAGTATTGATCATGTTGATCATTGTTTGGTTTCCCTTAACTCTCAAATAATTATCCTCAAACAAAAGAGGGAAGAGGGAACAGAAACGTGTTTAAGGATTGTTTGTCCACTCTCGCCACGGGTCCAGGGTTACACACAGGACTGAAAACAATATTATCATAATTGGCTCAATACACACACACACAAAAAAAACCACACACGTTGCTGTATCTTGCGTAGGTAATGAGTATTGGAGAGAACCGAGCAAAACAAACCTGCAGCTTTCTCAAGTATCTGTTGTGGTGGAGGACTTCTGCTTTAAATTGTGAATAACAATGACATGGAAATGACTGGGCTCTGTTGTGAGGGCACAACAGAAGAAGAGTGAATGTCCCATTGATTTTAACGTCCTAGGGAATTCAAATGGAGCTGGTGAAAAGCTACAAGTACTTGGGGTTTCTTATTGATTGTGATTCATCCTTCAAAGTATATAACCAATCTGGTCTCCAAACTTAAGGTGAAGTTAGGATTCTGTTTTAGGAATAAATCTTGCATTTCCCTTAGAGCTAGGAAACCTCTTGTGTCATTAACCGTTTTGCCTTTGTTGGACTATGGAGATGGGTTGTATATGGGTACTCCAGCCTTGTTCTAACATGCATGGGGAGGGGTGTCATTGAGGGTAGTACACACAATAAACATCATGCATTAAATAAATAACAATAAAAAATCTTGAACTTAACTGCAGTTTTATTTCACAGAAACAGATGCAAATCAGGATGGGATGGACAAACAAATAACAATCTGAGCATTTGAGACATTTTATAAGACTGATATTCTTGGGAAAGGCTACTGGAACATATTATGTGTGGTATGAGTTATGTTATCATCAATCTCAAACACCAAAGCTAACCATCAGGTTCAGACAATAACAGAGAAATATTTTTTTGTAGACCGTCACTTTCTTCAGCAGTAGTAACATCACTTGGCCGTGATGTCACACTAAATGTAAAGACTTGACAGATGCCACTACCGCGCTGTCTTCACCCCGACATCAAAGCTAACTTAACTGTCAATGTGTTTGTCCACATTAAATATAATCAAGGTTTTAATAGTCACATTCAATGTGAGCAAGATTCAAGATTTTTTTATTTGTCACATGCTCATACAGATGTGCAGTGAAATGTAAAGACTGTTCATGGCCATGCAATAACACTCAAATTACTGAGCAAATACTCCTCCTTCAGAGTATGTGTAAGGTGGTTGAATAGCTTTGATGAAATTATGAAATTATACTTCTCTGAAGTCACTTGTTCCCCCATTGGTGCCTACTTGATGCAGTCAGTCACCTCATGTGAGGACGTTTGAAAAGAACCCTGATTTGAACTTTTCTTACTTCACATTTTATTCTTGTAAAAGAGAGCTTCTTATTACATGACCAGCGGCCAGCATGACCTCTCCCCCTCTATATAATGACCCCCTTTCACATAGCCTTCCAGTCAGGCGTTTTTTTTTCGGAAGTCATAGTGTGAAAATGAGTCCTGTCAAGGTATAACCTGACCCTAACTCCATCAAGTGCTAGCAGCTCTTTGTGTTGTACATAGGCCATGTGGTGTTTGAGTTTAATGGTGACGTCATCAGGCTAGCATCATGTATTTACCCTGCGAAAGGTAATGTCTGCTAATTACTTCTTTTACAAAGCACTACTACTGTAAGATTGATAGGAATGGTGTAAGATTAGTCAAATTTGATTATTGGTTGGTATTATATAAAAGAACATTTGGAAATTCACATGGTGATGATGAAGCCAAACAAAAGTTCAGAGGATCGACAGTTATTGCAGCACAGCCTCTGGGGACAATGAATGTTTGCACAAAAAGTCATGGCAGTCCCTTCACTCGATAATCAGATATTAAAGCCATTATATAGCTAAATTGCCCCCTCTCGGTTACATGTTTCAAGAACTTACTACTCTTTGAGTTTGGGAAAATCAGCACAAGAAACAGCAGCAGTTCCTGCAAATTACAACCACTATTTTTTTCCCATCATACTCCATTGGACAAAGTTATATTGGTTCTTAGCTGTTAACATGCAGCTGAAGTGGCGCACTCACTTGAGTAAGGCTGTTATAAAAATGTCTTACTTTGAAAAAATATATATCTATGAGTTGAATGTGCTGCTGGCTACAAGCTGTAAAACACAGCTGTGGTCAATTTATATAAACATATATATTTGGATATATGATAAGAGCCCCAGATATATGCCTTAATGGGACAGCATGTAAGCGCTGACAGTGTGTTCATATTTTAACAATAGTTCATATGTTAATATTTCAGGTACACTTATGAATCTGATTCTAGATTATGTGTAGGACATATTTTACATGTTTCTCTATATGTAAATGAAGCTGGGTGTTATTCATGTATTGGTATTTTTTTGTTTTTGAAAGCTCCTGTAACGAACTTTGGATTTGTGTCGACTTTGGTGAAGCCTGTGGACAAAGAAGTATCTCTTATCTCTACTGATTTGTCCTGTTTAATGTTTTCTGACAATAAATCTCATCCCGCTTTCTCTGAACAGTCAATAGGTTCCCTTTCTGTCGTACAATCTTTTCCTTGTATGTAGGCAGCGGTTGCGGGCTTTAAACAATAACAAAAAACTCACAAAAATGTTGATTGTCTCGTTTGCTTTTGTTGCTCATCAGTCATAATTTCTGCCTGTTTCATAACCAGCTCAAAACTCCTCTGAGCAGCAGAAACTATTGACACTGACAGTGTTTTGTCTCTTTGACTCCTCTCTCAATGCATTACATTAGCATGCTAAAATCTAAAATGTAATCATCTCCATGCTCAGCTTTGTACAATAAGCACCCTCCAGTCATTCAAGGCTGTCGCACCATTAATTGAAATTAAGTCTGAATTAACCACACTAAGAATTACAGATTCTATTGTTTGAGCCTGTGAAGAATTAGCTTTTGAGTTTCAAATGGTGTGAAGTAAAATTAATGTGTCAATGCATTTTTTTTTCTCTGGGTATTGTTATTATCCCAGAAACAGAAAGGTCACCTTTATTAATCATAGTAATTATTTACAGTAATTAGGCCAGATTTCAAAGGAACACTGCTCTCAGAGAAAATGGATTCTTCATGCCCAGAGTTACTTCAAGGGAACGAACAGAGTTTATTTTTTTTTTGTATGCAATACGTAAACTGCAAAGTCCAACCTCTATTTTAACTGTCTGCCACTAATGGTGTGTTCACTTTCCACACATTTTGTACTCGTAATGACTCATGGGATATTTTTGCCTGCTCAGCTTTTTTCTTGCTAAACACCTTTTATGGCAAATTATTAATTTTAATGACAATGACCATAAGTTATGTTTAATTAGCAGCGTACCTGTAGGAAGCCTTTTTATTAAACATTTTTAGGCACAGGCTATATACATGCCCTTATTTAAATGTTGTTTTTTTCAGCAAAGTTAGTTTAACCCTGAAACTGAAGTTCTTGTGAAACTGTGAAACTGAAGTGTGTTGGCTTGTGTTTCACACTTTTCTGGGTGCATCTAGATCTCTTTTAAAACCTTGTTTGGATTTGTACAACCTTGATTACTTGAGAGATTTGGATGATTCCTAAATGTTTTGTGTCAGGGAGCACACACTCACAAGCATCAATAGTGTCCAAGTATTAACACCCTGAAGGCCCGACAGCTGACTCATATCCAAGGTCAATAACACACAATGGTAACTCCACAGCCAAATATGTATTTTGGACAGCAGAAAGCAATCCACTCTTCATGTGTTGGCAGGCTGAAGCTGCTATCTGAAACTCTCTGCACACTCTGTTTTCTAGGTAATCGGCCTTGAAATCACAGAAAATAACACAGCAGTTACGCAAGAGAAGATTGATGAATATTTCAGAAGAATTTAATTCAAGAACTCTTGGGTTTGGATTATGCAGCTTTAAACGTTGGTCATTTGCTTGAACTGATTTGAACTTAAATTAGCTGTTATAAAAAAAGATGTCATCATTAGCAACTGGAATGTTACCTTGTGAGTTGAATCACTGTCTGTAAAAAGTAATTAAAAACAGTCCTAATTATGACATATTCCAGGAGAGTCCATAAAGACCAGAGAGTTCAGTCATGAAACATATTTTAGATCAGAAAATCAGGGACCAAATGAGAGAGCTACAGCGTTATGTTAGTCGTCTATTGAAACCTGAACGTTGTGGAAGCCCATGCTGTATATGCCTCCTTGAAAAGAAATGATAAAAGCCATTTATTGAATGTAGTCCAGGGTCACTCGGGTCAATTTGTTAATTCATTTGTTAAGATCTTTTTTCCTCCAAACATGGCTGTATGGCATTACTGTAATTGAAAAAATTGTAAGATTATAATGTGATGATTAAGATTCATATCTATGGACCCTACAATGTTACATTACCTAAAGAGCTCAGCAAAAATAAAAAAGATTTGCCTTCAACTATACTCCATAAAACATGTAGAGACAAGTGTAGAAGAAAACACATCAGTCTCATTCTGAGGTCTTTTCACACTGATTCAGAGTAAATGAAATGAGTAAAATTGTGTTTTTATGACATGTATTACTCATCCTGAGAGCTATTTAAATGGTAACACAGATATATTATAGCCTATGCAATACTCAGGGGCTTACTTGTCCTTGATTTGAGTCTAATTGGAAAAATGGAATGAAAAAGGCCCTGCAGGCTCTCAGTATTTAAACAAAAGTAGGTGTAATGTCAGGTCGCTCGACTGCAACAGAAAGTAGAATGAGAGACTTGGGACTGATTTGCCTTCTGTTTCACAAGTGTACATGGTGTCTTTATTCTATACAAAGCAATGAGCCAAACAAGATGCTACAAAAATCAGATAAAAAGGTGAAGAATATAAAGCTGGTGGAAAGCAGTTAAACTGTAACTCCCCACAATCTCAGAGGCTCTGGTAACATTAGCATGCAGAACACGAGGATAAGCAGAACTTATATATTTATATTATTTCAGTTTGCAGGGAGCTCCCACATGAAATCCTGATCACCTTTCAAAGTAGACAAACATGCAGGTTCACAACGGTGGTAACGGTGATGTCATACTGTGCCAAATTGAGTTTGTCTCTTCATCCTAGCTGCAGTACAACCGTTTGTATTATCCCTCTTTACATATTTAATGAACATAATCCTCGTCATCAAAATCTAAAACCGTTACAAAACCTGGTTTGATAAAACTGAGTGATGCAGAATGAGTGTAATGTGTGAGAGCATGCAATTTGTCTCAATTTTATTAATTTGTTTTTAAAATCAGTAGAATGAATGGGTTCTTGATCAGCTTATGAATCAGTCCTTAACTAGGTTTTATTTATTTATTTATTTTGCTTTTGGTTAGCTGTAATAGTGAACACATTAAACATGGTGGATGTTAAGAAAAACTAAACTTTTTTTTTGTCTGTTTTTTTCATTCATTATGAAATATTTCTATGCATCAGTTTTCAGCACCTCTGATGTTGTTAATTACAGCCTGACCGATTAATCGGCCAGCCGATAATACCGGCCCATACTAGCATATCAAGTGATGTCAAGCGGTGATGTGCGTATATGGGCAGTTAGTTTCCAGTTGAGTGACCATCTTGTCTTCATTATATATCTTTTCCACAATTGTTTGATAACTGCATTTGAGGGATAAACGTAAAAAAGTGTATATCTAGGTCTATCTCTTCAGATTGAAGATAGATCAAAGAAAGATATCGGCCGATATATCGGTATCAAATTCTTTATCTTTCTAATATTGATATTGGCCCCAAAAATCTTACATCAATCAGCCCTATTGTTAATCTGACTTAAAGTATTTCAAAGACCTCCAAGCCATCTGAATCGAAGTTGAAAATGCTTCCCTGATTTAGACAACTACTGCTTCTTACTTATTATTAATTGATTGCATACAGCTCAGCCCTCACTGAACAGACTGGGCTGATTTCTCATGCTGGTTTAGTCTTACTTTAGCAGAAGAGAAATGTTTTATTAGAAGAGGATATGACCACTATGCAAGGGTGGGACTGCTGTCATTAACAATGCAAAGAAATGTCAAGCAGCCCGGAGCTTAGTCCCCATTTGGTTTATTAGCAGGCGTGACGTGTGAAATGTCTGCAGCACATTCCTTTGAAAAGAAGGGCGGAGGAATATTTGACATTTGTGCATGGAGAGACGTGTTATGATCTTCCCAACATTTACGCCTGTGCACCCAGTAACATGGGATCCTATTAGCAAGGCTTCAGTGAGACTCCCAAGCAAATGCTGCTGCTGCTTTCTTTTCCTTATTTTCTCTCCCTTTGTTGGCTGAATGAATGCTCTAGAGATCCGGTTCTCACATGGATGAAATGCCCCTTGAGCAGATGACAAAAGAACGATAATATAATAGCAATTAAACTTGAATTTGCATTGAAGATGTGTTGCACTTGTGAATCTTGATGCCTCTGTTTTATTTAATTTAGAACATAAAACAACAAATAGTAAAAGTGGAACTAGGGTTGAAATATACTTTTGCTCGGAATTCTGTATGAATATATTTTGGTGCTTATTTTGTGTTCTTACGTAACTCACATTATTGATGTTTCCACCCATAACAACATATGTAGGCTAGAAAGCTACTTTCTTTGCCTGGGCATTTTCCTAAACTGGGATCTGGCCTTGAACGGGCGGTTAAGCAATCTCAAACCATATTGACATTACTTAAAATTGCAAAGTAATCTGATTTTTTTTTATTTATTGCAGTTAAAGCATCTCCTACATTAAATGTTCTCCATATAAATGTTTGATTCCAACCAGCACTGCAGGTACAGGTTGGTTAATATGGTTGGTCTAATAGCTCTGTTGGTGGTCACTTAAATGCTGCCACAATGAATCATCTTGTGGACAGACTTTCTGTGCAACTTCATGGTTTCAATTGCTTTTATGATGCTCACTAAGCTGCTCCATTTGTTAGTCTCTGCTGTGTGAAGTTGAAACGTAGCACACAGTCTGCTCAGTTGCCGTCACCACTCTCAGATGAATCAAAGATGGCGAACGCAAAGTGGGACCAACACAACACTGGGTGTGCTGTGATGACTCAGGAGGCCTTGATGTAAGGGATCTGTCCCAATACACAATATATACATTCAGAAGCTTTACAGTCAGACTTTCCACAGTCAGCAGAACAGAAGTTGACAGCATGTCTCCTGGAAATGTCAGCTCTCAAGTGTCAGTCAACTGTCTCATGGGGAAAAGCTCACCCTACCCCTAACCCTAACCACTGAAGCGTAGACACTGCACCCACAAGTGAAACTGTTTCATCCTCTTGAAAAAAAAACAACTTTCTGCACAATACTTTATTGTCCTTATCAAGAGATAAGCCTGACAATTTAATCATCAGACATTTGTAACAAAGTTTTGTTTTTGAATGACAATGTCACTGGGGTTTGGTGTAAATGTGGTATCTTAAAGCTTAATGTAACAGTAGATCCAGTTAGAGGCCAACTCCTCTGTGGACAAATAAAGTGTAACAATGAGAAACAAATGCGTCTGGGAATATTTCTGGGTGTAAGACGATTCTGTATACTAGTGTCTGTGTCTAAAACTTCAGAATATTTTGTTACAGTATGCAATCAGAACCTTTGCATTAATCATTCATAGTCCTTGTGGCCCATTATTTTTCTGCTTTTGAATTTTTAATGCTTTGGAGCAACTCTCACCACATAATCAAGTACCTTTTGTGGACTACTATACGTTGTATTCACAGACGGAGCCTGGATATGAAACATTAAGGAACATGAACACTACTCAGACTGGATTATACTTTGCTCTTTTGTCTGAATAGATGTCAGATACTGTAAATATATGCATAATGACCTAGCTGTTTGTCTTTTCTCCCCTTTGATCATCTTTCTAGAGTTTTTCTTGGAGCTGCTGGACAATTCTGAGAAGTCTCTGAACAGTATGTTCACGCGGACGTACGGGAAGCTGTACATGCAGAACTCAGAGGTGTTCCAGGACCTGTTCACTGAGCTAAAGCGCTACTACACTGGCGGTAACGTTAACCTGGAAGAGATGCTGAATGACTTCTGGTCCCGGCTGTTGGAGCGCATGTTCCAGCTGCTCAACTCGCAGTACCACTTCACAGACGACTACCTGGAGTGTGTCAGTAAATACGCGGATCAGCTAAAGCCTTTTGGAGATGTGCCCAGGAAACTGAAGGCCCAGGTCACCCGGGCTTTCATCGCAGCACGGACGTTTGTGCAGGGGCTCATGGTGGGTCGGGAGGTCGCCAACAGGGTTGCCAAGGTGAGCTTAATATTCTTCATGCAGCTGGTTTGATTTCTGTTGTGTTTCCGAGCCGTTACATGAGCCTGTGCCACTGTATTTCTCTGTTAAAGCTCATGTGAAGAGTTTATAACTGACTATGAAACAGAGTGAAATTAATAATGGAGCCTGTATGTATGATTTGAACTGCCTGCAATGAAATGTGTTTTATTGTACAACATTTGTCTTCTTTTCCTGGAGTCATTAACTATTCTATTCCAGTGGTTCTCAACTGGTCCAGCCTCAGGACCCACCAACAACTCCTTCATAAAAATTAGTGAAGTTTGAACCTCAGTTTAACAAAACATGTGAAATAACGAAATTTAGAACAAAAAAAAAAAGAATTGTTTAAGAAGTGCTTAGTCTTTTTGATGGAATTTTTTTCCAGGGAAAATCATGACGCACTGAAAAAGGTCCTGCGACCCACTTTTGGGTGCCGACCCACAAGTTGAGAACCACTGTTCTAGTCTATGTTATTGAATTTTTCCATTGACTCTCAACAGGAGAAACAGTGACAAGAAAAGACGTAAGCATTCATAATAATGCTATTTCCTGAAACATATACTGTACCCAATTAATACAGACTCTACCAATGGTCAACCTTATTCATCTCTTTGATTAATCTACTCTATTAATACCTTAAATCTTCTCCACTGACTTAAAAACCTGCTTTTTGATTGAATTTTTAATGCTTAGAAATTGAGAACAAGCATTTGATTCCAGATGAGGATCTTGTTTTTAAGATGCACTTGATCTCGGCGAGTGAGGCCAGTTTTTGAGACACTTTTACATGTGACTGCTGGAGTATTTAGTACACAGTAAACAACATTTCTTCCATATTTCAGTCCAGTCACCTGCTGAGAGCAAAGCTTGGCAAAAGAGTAAAGATTAAAGCTCCCCCCCCCACCCAGATTTCTAATGTGGTTTTGTTTTTAGAGTGTCTATTTATAATTTAGTGATTTTGTTTTTGACAGTGTGTTACAGGAAGATTAGTGACATTTTCCGAGCCCATAGATAATGTGATGCTCTTAATGGTTTTTGTTTTCCTGTGCTGTTTTTTGTGTGTGTTTTAGCTTGAGTAATTGGTTAAATACACTGAGGAATAAATATGTTTTTGAGCATCATCAAACACTTGAGATTAGTGATGTGATTTTAAAGGCTTAGTGGATATGTTTACTGATTCCATGTTTAATACAGAAAGTTATGCAACACTTTTTCATTGACGTCTGAACAGGATCAATTATATAACCCCAGCTGGTTGCTGTTGGTGGTACATCGCAGAGCTAAACTTTATGAAATAGTTCTGAAACTTTCTCGAGAGATTAAAAAAAAAATGCCAGAGTTACAGTATGTACATTAAACTTGGCATATTACATCAAGTTTGATACACGGTGTGTTAACCCAAGGTGTGAAAAGTCAAGCATTGTACATAGAAATGAGTTATTTAAACAAAATTGTACCTTTGTCTGACCAGCTGTAGATATGTCTTCACATTAGAAAATACATTTTATTTGTAGTTGTACGTAAATCTTTTTATGTACAACTTTTCCTTTTCCCACCTCATTTCAAACATCTCTGTTAAAAACAACAGAATTCAACTGAGATTTCCCTTTTGCTCTTCATGTTTAATCAATCTGATGTTCAGGGGCGCTGGATAGCCATAGCGAGCCCTATGGAGGCTATAATCCTTGTTTTGGCAGCCATGAGCTGGAATCTGACCTCTGTCCTTTGCTGCGTGTAATCTCCCACTCTCTACTTCCAACGTTTTATGTAATATTTGCATATCTTCATTGATCTGTTCTCAGGTGGTTGCAGAACAAAATCATTCCATCAAGATCAAAAAGAAACTCTTGAAACAGAGTTATTTGATTGTGTTGAATTTGTTTAATCAGATGAACAAGATACCCCTCATCTTCAGTCCACTTCTGTAAAAGCTAAGTGCTTGTTCATGGTTACCATTAGTGAGAATAGTTGGGAAACTGTAAAACTATTAAAGGCATAGTCAAGCCAGGTTATGTACTTAAAGTGCCATAAGATCATTTTTATAGTGATCCAAGGCTCTATAATTTATATACTGTCCTTGACATTAAATAACTATCACTGATATTTTATTATAAACAAACATGTGATTCAACTAGAACTGTAAGACTGTAACCTCCTTATTTTGAAGGTAATTAGTCAGTACTTCAGTTAATTTAAAACTTGTGTTGTTTGGAAGTAAGTTTCCGCTCTGCTAATGTACAAACTGTGTAATGCAGATAGCATATGTAAAAACACAGACTTGAAATTGAATCATTTTAGAAAGCAAGAAAAAGGCTTCATGCAAAAGATTGAAGTCCTTATATTTGTCGTCTCTGAAACTGACCATCAGCTGGATATAATACCCTCCTCCTGCTGTACTCACTGTACTCATAGTATTGTTTGGGCCTGTAGGAATTTGCATTGTGCAGTGTGTAATATTGAAATGCTGCATCCGCCCTGCTGTTCCCCTGCTGCCTTCAATCATCTCTGAAGAGTCAGTCATTGTAAAGAGTTTATTATTGAGTTTTATAGTTTGCCTTCCTCCTCCAGCCTTCCTCAAGTCGACAGTGGTAAAACTATTTCTGATGAAGAGTTTAAACGAGCACCTCTGTACATCTGTTCCGGGACCTAAAAGGCACCCTCACGCTGGATCAAATCCCGTATTCCCGGCTTCCTCATCAATTATGAAGGGAAGCCAGGAAACAGTGTGGCATTGCTGAAGGCTGTCAGGCCGCTAAACAACCCACAACTCAAGGTGAAAAGTTGCCTGACATGACAAATCACCTTGACCTCAGACTCACCCTCAGTACCTGCTGCTGTCAGCGACAAAAAGCCACTTGCATCTCCTTACAACACACACTTTGAGGGCAGTCCAATTTCTCTCTTCTGAGGTGTAAGCACAACACTATACACAAGGCAATTTCTGTTCAATTTGATGTCTACAAGTGCTGAAGATTTATTTGCTTTTAAGGAAGAATTCAGCATTTGTGTAGTGCTACGGCTGCAGTTACTTTATTTTCAAAATCAATGTTTTGCTGAGTACGGTCATTCAGGAATTTGAATAGTTTTAGCAAATCAAATACTTCTTACAAAAGTCCTTCCTGTAAAGTCTCTCTCCATGAACCATCTGTCACGAAGGTAAAGCACTGTGAGCTTTACAGGGAATGCAGTTAAAATATCAGAAAAGCAAAACAAAATACTGAATTTCTATTAAAAGTTCTGCGATTAATATTTTACTTCAGAAAAAGGACATCCAAAATCAAAACATTACATGTCAAATACGTCTTAAAAATAATGTATAATTATTCATGCTGACTGCCTGTTCAATGTAGAGCTGTGATAATGAGTCAAATAATCAAATATGTAGAAAATGGTTAAATGCACTTTGAAACTAATTCTCAAATAATTCACGGTTCAAGGTACAAGTATATTTATCAGCACCCAGAAAGATACATTTGTCGTGCCTAGGGAGATTCAGAATTCCAAAGATTAAAAGAACACCAAGCAGCAATTTGAGGGAATCTCAAACAAACTACATTAACAACAATCTTTAAAATACATAAAACAAACATGATGGATTCAATAAAGTCACAATAAAGTGCTTTCAGGGACACCCACTAAGAAGTTTAAAATATCCCTCAACAAGTATAATGCATTGTCTTGCACTAGCTTTGTGAAGTAGCGGTTTTTCCTCCCCTTAGAGCATGTGGGTGTTCAATATTGTGTCGCATCCTGCAGCATCATGTGCTCAATGTCCACACTGCATCCAGTAAATATTCTTTCTCTGCAGTGTGTGTTTCTGTGTGCCTTTGCAAACAGTAGCCTATGACATCTGGTACTTTTGTACTGATGGTGGACAGCAGTGTGGTGCTTTGTATTGTGAGCTATTGACTCAATGCTGCAGGATGTGACATGATATCCAACATTCAGATACTTAGGACACAATGGTAGGAACAGTCAGTAGGACCTCCTCCTTCCTAGTGGAACATTGAAACAGGGCATCGTGTAAAAATGGTGCTTTGTGTTGAGCTACTTGGTGCAGCATCGCTTGTGGGCTGTTAGGACACTCAAACAGGAAACAATAGAGTCAGGCTGATTTTGTCGATGAAGCATGTTGTTTGGACAGAGTGTTAGGAGCATCAAAACGACAGCCAGTGTGAAGAAGCTGAAACTCATAGATTGATGGATGAGAACAGTAAAGGACAGTAGAGCCGGCCTGAAGCTACAGCTGGAAGGGCTAAAGATCTAATTTGTTAAGTTGTGGCTGACCAATAAGCTTGCTCGTCCACTTGAACATTTTTATTTAGAGCATTATTGTTTTTAATACATTACCAAACCTATGTATGTCCGTTGTGAAGATCTGCTGCTTTTCTCTGTTTGAAATTGTTTTAATATTTGGGGGTGCCAAATATAATAAATATAATATAATATAATAACTAATAATAATAATAATAATAATAATAATAATACATATAATAAATATGTGACAAGAAAAGATGTAAGCATTCATAATAATGCTATTTCCTTCAACATATACTGTACCCAATTAATACAGACTCTACCAATGGTCAACCTTATTCATCTCTTTGATTAATCTACTCTATTAATACCTTAAATCTTCTCCACTGACCTAACCTGCTTTTCGATTGAATTTTTAATGCTTAGAAATTGAGAACAAGCATTTGATTCCATATGAGGATCTTGTCTGAACCATAAATATGGTTCAGACAAGTAAGAGAACTCATCCCTCACCTTGGAATGGGGAAAAGGATCGAGCCTTTACAGAATCTTCCCTCACACACAGAGTCCCTCTCAGCTGGCACTGAACTTTAAATGTACATTTTTCCCAGTCGCTACTTCGTACAAGGCAACTTAAAGTTCAGACTGAAATATCTTTGTTGGCTTTATTGGACTATACTTTGACCTACTGTCTTGACCTTTGGCTGCTGCTGCTGCTTTTATTTACTTCTCGGGTGGCTTTTATCATAGCAAAGACATCGACTGATGCTTAAACAGCTTGTACATTGGATAAGTGTAGTGAGAAGAACTACATTGTTTAAAGGAATTAAAGCTGTAAAGCAGCATAAACATGTACATTTGCTTTGCTGTTAATCAAGGTGTAAATGATTGACTGTAGTGTCACCCATAGTTCTGTTCTTATTCTGTCACTATGTTTATACACAAATAAACCAAAGCATGAAGACTTTTGGTGACTCTGAGCTAGTTTTTGGATCAGGAGAACACAAGATTCAGACAATATTTGTGAAGTATAGTTAAAAAATCACTTTCTTGTTTGTGCCAAAGGTCTTTGATAGTTTATCTGTGAGGCGTTGCTGGAGTAGGATTTACAAGGCCTCACAACTTTTTGTAAAGCTATATTTTTAGAACAGTATATTGATTTAGTAAAATAAGGAGTTGCTTGTAGTTTGCACACGGCCCCTGTTAAATGTTTCTAACTAGCAGCTGTTAAGTCTTCAAGTCAAATAACCAATTCAGTCGAGAAATTCATAAAGCCTGAGTGTTTAACATGACAAAACATGCCATTTTCAATGAAATGGCTCCTTTCAAACATCCGTCTGTTCAATTTTCCATGTTGCTTCCACACAGGATGACTCTCTGATGATGATGAGGAAGCGTGCATAATTACTGCTCACACACTAGCTCTGCATGCAGGGGAAGTCAGAACAGGAGAGATATCGCTCCATGAAATGGGATTTCACTCGACTTGCTCTGAACAGTTTCCTGGACCACGATCCTGGATTAAGAGCAGAATCTCTTTGGATTACAGTTTATGATGACCATTAAGAGTTTTATCCTGGGGGTACTTAAAACACAGTCCAAGCACATTAAGAGCCGCTCAGAGAAGATTGCAGGGATTTGGCCCTTTTCAAAGGTTTAAAGTTCGGGCATTTAGAGCACTTATCACTCACTCTGCAGACGCACGGGAGGCTGGGATCGCCCCGTGCTGCGTATTTAGCTGCCGTGATGATGGAAGGAGGGAAGGTACTTTGTACTGAGGGATTTGTTTTTCCCTGATGGCTTATGCTGTCATGTTGATCTCATTATGCACTCATTTCCTACCATGAACTGTCAGATAATTTAACATTAAGCTCCGAGGCAATTCCTAATCTTTACACAACATTTACCTTAGATTAATGCTCTGCCAGATTACAGACTCGCTGACATGTGAGTAATATCACCATCAGGTCTGTGTGCTTTCTATAGGATTTCTCAGCAACTTTGTTTTCCGCTTTCTTACACTCATTGCCATTTATCAGTATAGCCCACTCAACTGTCAAGGCCAAACATCAAGTGCATTCACTACTCCCCAGTACAAGCTCAGACTACAGCCTCACCCTGAACCATTACATTTAGTTTACAGAGAAATACATGAGCTAAAGTGATGCCAGCTTGTATGGAAGGTTAAGACATTATTTGGATGCTGATTTCTGGGTATTACAATTTGATAGATTATGTTCAAATGAGAGCTCCTAGAATTTAAAATGATATACTGTATATTTCACTGAATGATTTTCTGATAAGAGAGAATGACTGCACAACATGTTTACTGATTTCAATAAATCATTCAATGACAGTAGAGCTGACAAACATAATATTTAAAAAATCTCCCAAATGTCCCAACAAAGATGGAAATAATAATAAAGAATCCAAACACCAACATAACAACTGGAGTACAAACAGCAACAACAAATAGAGAGCTAATCATAAGGACTGAGGACCTCCACATCAGTGCAGAAAATAGTCAAAAAAAGAGTACATTTTTACAGCTTCAAATCTACACAGTATGTACATATTATATATGTATCGTATTCTAGTTTTGATTAAATAGCTTAAACTTTGATTTTAAACTAAAATAAGCATAATAAATGTTTCTTTTGATTTTGTACTAATTTGTTTTTTTATTCCCATGATATCTTTTTGTTTCCTGTCCTCTAAATGTCAAAACTAAGTCAGTTATCTCGTTTCATTTCATCGCAGCTGAATCATATACGCATCACACTTTACAATATCAAACTTGTGATCAGTTTGCATTCAGAATCTGTGTGTACATTTCTACTTATAGCCTCCCTTTGAAATCACACAGCTCATGAAGGAAATACAGTAGCTGAGTCTTTTATTGATGAATAAATTAAGCACTACACTATGGCAGCTAGTAGTTGTAATGATAAATATATATATATATATATATATAGAGAGAGAGAGAGAGAGAGTACATTTATTAAGTTTGAAATGTCTTCCAATAATTTATTGGCTTTAATCTTCTAGTTGTTATCTTCACAGTCTTAACATTCTGTTTGAACAGAAGTGTGAAACACATGATCAAGACTTTTCCCTCCTATTTTGTTTTTAATCATAGTAAACCTGAAATCTGCTCAGTCAGTTTGAATAAAAATGCCAAGGAGTATAATTTATTTCCAGTTTTGTCTAATGCTGTTTTCTGATTTTATATAATATTCTGGGATTTTGGACTCTTGTTCAATAATTTCCAAAATATTCTTGCATTTGTTCATTTCTGTTTTTTTTTATTAATTATATCTGATACACCATGAACCCATTTAGAAGCAAACCTAAACTGATTAAACATGGACAGAGAAACACATAGTTTTCATCCAAACAAAGAATGGAGAAGGTAGAGTGTCCTATACTTGATTCAGCCGACGTTTATGTCTTTCAGTTTCTTCAATTGTGATGAATACGTTGCATAAGCAGATTGTGGACTAGAACATTTTCACAGCAGGTTCTCCTCGGGGCAGATGAAGTGACCTCCTCCATGAGAGAGTCAGCTCCGTCCATGTTTCTCAGCTGTGGCCCACTCACTCACTACAGATGCACGGCACAAACTTGTCTCCCCTCATCTCTCCCTCTGTCTGTCTCCTCTCTCTCTCTCTCTCTCTCGTTCTCTCGCTCGCTGGCTCGCAGCTCTCACAGCTTGCTGGGGATAAGGCCTCAGCCACAGTGCTGTGATGGCAGATGGCAACTGGCTCAAAAAGGTTGGCACGTCATCGGGAAATGTGCTGCACCAAAGATGTCCTTTTTAATTAAAAGATTTTGATCTGCGGTGAACTGCAGAATGTTGGAAGACATGAAAGACAGCATGCGGTCTGAAACACAAGGACACAATATGAAAGGATAATAAAGAAATGTACTGTATACGCCTTTTTACAGTCTATGCTATCCAATTTTGAAAATATAATGGAGACAGACTGTTTCTGCGGGATTCTGAGTGGGAGGGCATTTAGAACAAAGTACAATAGGGAAGAAAATTGACAAAAAAAATAGGGAAAATATCCATCCCTCCACTCAAGACTACCCTTATGCATCCATCTTATCTAACAGCTATTGAAAATATGTCACATCTGTGGACTGTGCCAACCCAGATCACATCTTATGAGCACTTTTTTGCACCTTGACTTGAGAAGTGTATGGCACCACATCTTTATTTAACAAGCACTTAGAGGAGGTTGTCAGCACCGGTGTTGTGACATTTGTCCAGAGGTTTCTTGGCAGCCACAGGAGGCCTGTTTGGCCATGACATTCAGGCAGGGCTGCAGACCTCCAGACGTACACAGGGTGAGTGCCGTGTTTTAATCCAGGAGGCACAGTGGCAGATGGATAACAATGTAGTGAGTGCAGGTCTGGTACCCACAAGAGACGAACACCATGCTTGGCCGTCAAGAAACGTGGTTTCTGCTTTTAACGTGTTCGCACTTGTCTTGGTGAATTAAAGAAACAATCCCAACCGCTGCTCCAGACATGCTACATAACCTGGTATGTGTCGAGGTAGATCAGCGGTAGATCCCATGCCTCGCCTAAGACAGACACTTGAGCTGACTTGTGTGGGTCACAGAGGCCTGCAGAGCACCACCGTGTTGTGTCATGAATGCACAGCTGCTCACATGTGGATTATTCTGTCAGTCGGAGACATTCATTGATTTGACAGCAACTGATTTTAGTGGGGCCTCTCTGGAATTGCCTTTGGCTCCATCGTACATTTAACATGCTGAGTGTAGGGAGACTGTAAAGTTCACAGAGCAGAACAGAAAGGAGACATGATTAGTGAATGTGCTGCAGACCGTGTTTTATTATCAATGACAACTTTAGTGCACACACTGTCATATCCAGCTCAATCTGTGCCGCTATGTACCGAGAGGATTTCTTACTGTATTCATCTCAAGTTTACACAGTTGCTTATCGTAAAGCCACTCTCAGCCTCTAAATGTACTTGTGTATTGGCATGTTTGCGGTTTACAAGAGCAAATATATGTGGGCATCTTCATCTATTTGTGAGGATCTTCGTGATGCTGTTAAAGCAAACTGTGCAACGCCAAAAGATACACAAATGTGCCATTCAGCTGGACTGAAACACACAGTGCTGGTTTCCAAATACCAGAAGAACATTTCACATATTAAGGGCAAATCAGAGCACACAGTAGTGTATACCTTAGGTACACATAAATAGCTAAATATATAGACATTATATACATTTGAAAAGCAAACGCAAACAAATGGCATCAGAGTGAATGTGAATACCTACTTAAATAATAACATTTGTTTGCACCTTCCAAATGGATTAATATGAGCAGTTAAGATATTGCCTGGTTTTGTTCAAGTTCACATATTATGCAAAATGCACATTTCCATGTTTTTTTTAACACTAATACGTGTCCCTTGCCATCCATCATCTCCTTCTTTTGCCCGTGTGCTCGAACAGGCTGTTTGGAGAATTACCCTTCATGACATCACAAAGGGCAGTAACTCCTCCCCCAGGTTGATGACACTCCTACAGCTAGGTGTTTGTCCTGCCCTTTGAGTCTGCCTTCTATAATCAATCAGACATGGTGCGATGGTGGCTTTAGGTGATCATAAAGAGTGCTTACAGGCAGACTACAAAAAAAGATGCGCCATCGAGTCTGTGTCCGCACATCGGAGCGCAACACAGAGAACATGCTCTCAACTTTACTGACTTTGTCGCTTATTTTGAATCATTTTGGTCAGAAACATACATAATTCTCAATGTTGGAAGTCAGGAATCAATTACACTAAATGTCCACCTTGCGTGCCCGTGCTTCCATCAGTGCCAGGGCCAAGGAAGTGTGCAATCCTCTAACTGTAATAATCTGCAATTATGCTTGATGAGCTTTTCTTGAAAATCTAAAAAAGGCAAACAATTGTTTTAGTCTCTCATTTTAACTCTATTTTGTCCTATTTTACCCATTTGTTTTTTGAGGGTATGCGTTCAAAAGAATTAGCTTCCTATAGTCAGTGCAGCAGAAGGTTAGTTTGTCATGGTTCACCATTACCTCTTGTGAGCATGTTGTTCCTGTGTATGTTTTGTATTTTCTCTAACCTGCAGTTTTATTTTAAGATATTTATTGCAACAACCTCTAATGTAATCTTTGATCAAGAAGAAATAAGAGGCGTTAAGTGAAGTTTTTTTACACAGGCGTGTGCTGTCGACCGAGCACATGTTTCTCCTGGAAGCAGATGGTGGTCTGATTTGCACACTGACAGATCATTCATATTGCTATTGACACTAATGGCTGTGGAATTGAGTAGGGACACTGGGGCAGCAATGCAGTCTTACATCCTTGTCCAATCAGTGCGAAGAAACGCAGCCTGTCACAATGATTATGACAGAACTATTGAGAGGTTTTTTTTTTTTTGTTGGCAGCATGCTCACTGTCCCACTTGTGTTCCCCTTGATTGGCCTTGGTAGCTCGCAAAGTCACTGTCATTTCTCACAACTTCATTACTTTTTGGCACAAAGCAATTTCTACCATCCGTGCTCTTCCCCCCTTTGTTACCCCCTAAAGGGAGTTCACGCCATATGTGCATAACAACACCCCGTCGGCTAGACAAGGTGATGTCTTCCAAGAGTGTCGTTAAGAGTTACCTCTTGTTATGATATCAAACCTAGTGGCTTTGTTATAATGATGTGGTTATTGGATGTGTCTGATCAGGTATTCATTTCCAGCTGAGCGTAAAGGCTCCTTCCTGTTGGAGTAGTAATGGGAGGAACTTAAAAATGCCGTTCTTTATTATTGATCAGGCTCAATGCAATTATAATTATTCCTGTTTGATCTTAAATAAGGTTAATGCTCACTTCAGAGCTGAACAGCTGGCCAAACCCTCAAACGGCTCCTTTGATGAAGCCAGCTAATGAGTAGGCTTCTATAAATACAGAATACTCTCTGTCCCTCACAGCACACTCCCCTTTTGTCTATGAAAGATTGAATACAACGTATCACTTTTACTCAGCTATTATAATGGTTATTCTATTCAAAAAAGTTTCTATACTTCTGAAATTCAGAGGATAATAATGCAGTTTTTACTCCTCTTTAATTACTTAAAAGCTTCAGTTATTTAAAGATGTATTATACAAACTGTATGAAAAGACTATTATATGAGTAGAATCAACACAGCACTGTATAGAAAATCTAAATTGGCTTCAT
Organism: Labrus mixtus; assembly: GCF_963584025.1. NCBI lineage: Eukaryota > Metazoa > Chordata > Actinopteri > Labriformes > Labridae > Labrus > Labrus mixtus. Next base: position 17,880,547 of record NC_083612.1, on the reverse strand, counting down.
CTTTATCAACAGCTTGAAAATAAAAAATCCCGCACACTACTCTTGCTAAGTATCACCAATTTGTTAAAGAAAAATCCCAACGTTCCAGTCCCTCTGCACCTTTCTCAAGTGTGTTCAACACTCTTGACAATAGTTTGTCGCCCTACACACCTACTTTATGAGATGTGCGAACACCTCCTTAAAAAAAACCTCTATCAACTGCACAAATTCAAAGCTACTCTAACAAAAAGAAAAGCCAAAATTATGATTTAAATAACTTTAATTGAAAATGAAACATAATGGTTTATTTTTCTGCATTATGAGCAATTATACAAGTATGTTTGATCTTTTTTTATTTTCCATAACACCATTGCAGTACTGATATTTTTCCATCAAAATTAGAATTTGTATTTTTTAATGTAGTGGAGAAATTAAAATTGTAGCATTTCTATTTTCATTTAAGTCAATGATCTGAGTTCTGACTCCAGCGCAGGGATAAACCTCACACCCCGACTGGCACACAAGCACATGCTCGTGCAGGTGGTGTTATCACACAGCACTTAAACATCAGATGACTAGATTAGTGTTTTAATCTCACTCTGGATCCGTGGCATCTCGCCTTTCAGTCCCACCCTCCGCCTGCTGTGAAATACTCCATCTACTCGACTGTAAATAAGTGCTAACAAGATTATCAGATTACCCTTCATCCAGGGCACCAGGCGACTGCTGGGCACACTCACAGCAGTCATGTCAAAAAAAAAATAAAAAAAATAAAAAAAAACTCCTGTTGGATAATTGTGTTAGGAGGCGACATTTTAATGCAAATTTTGTAAAGGCTCACAAAGCTCAGGGGCAGCTTTAAACACTACTTGCAGCATGTGAGAGATTTCTCTGGTTGCCACTAACGAGCCACACTGATGCTACAGAGTGAAGATGTTCAAAACAGCTCCCCAGTTTTTTTTTTATGTCTCACAAATAAACTGCTGTGTCGAAACTGAGCCAAGTTGAACTGAATTAACAGAATAATGAAACAGAGTAATCCCAACAGTTTTTTAAAAATATTTTTTGGGGCTATTATGACTTTATTAGAGACATATGGCAGTGGATAGAGTCGGATATCGTGGAGAGAGAGAGAGAGAGTGGGGAATGACATGTGGCAAAGAAAGGAGCCGCAGGTCGGGTTTCAAACCAAACTGCAGCCTCTGAACTCAAACTAACCACTAGGCCACCACCAGTGCCCCATCCCCAATTTTTTTTATTATTTATATTGTCGTGAATAAATGCTGTACTTTAAATAAATGTTCAAGCTGGAAAATGTCTAACAAAGTAGCACCCACTACACACACAGTTTGATATTATACCCATTTGTCAGTGATTTAGGATCCAAACGGCCTGAATTTAAACAGGAAGTCATTGGACATTGTCTGAGCTGTTCATAAAACACTTCTTATCTTGTTATGTTTTTTAAACATCATGTTTAATACAGTATTACTTATTTGCTCATACTTTGCTAACTGCATTAATTGACATTTGAAGCAGTTCTTCTCTCTGTTTGCAATTTTCATTACATATACCTTTTATATTCCATCCAAATAAGGTAACATCAAATTATCATATAGCTTGGTAATAAAGTCCCGACTGTATTTTAATCAATCAAGAAATTGTGTTTGATTGTACTTGTAAAAAATGACATTTGCATGTTTTCCAATGTTAAGTGGATGATACAGTAAAGTATATTGTCTTGAGGTTAGTTTGTTTTACTGCAAATATTTCTACTATAGCAGTGCAACAGCACATTTATGTAACTGATTTATTCTGCAGGTATCCTATCATCTAGCTCTTTGTTTAATGACTGTGCTTTAAAGTGTATTTAATGTCCCTGCCCAGGTACAGCGACTGGTTGGGCATGAACCAGCATAGAAAACAAAAGGCTCTCTCTCTCTCTCTCTCTCTCTCTCTCTCTCCTGTCACTGCAGCAAATATATTTCTATGCAAATGATCCTGTGAAATAAAATGACTCAAATAGCTTGATAGGGAAATGTTATATTTAATCTGTGGAGTTTGAGTCATTGAGGAGGGAGGGGAAAGAGAGAGAGATGGTTGGAGATGCATGAGGATGCGACTGGAAGCTGAAATCCAATCTAAAATCTGTCTCATCCTTCTCTCAGTTACTGTAGACTGGTGAATTGTACGAGGCAGTCAGATTGGACGCAGGAATTTATGTGTGGCACAGATTTTTTTTATATATATATGGACAATATTGTGCAGCCACAGAATGACCACGCTGATATCTTAAGCGTACATTTGTATGGCTGCCAGAAGACAGCTGGACACAAAAAAGAAAGTTAACTAATAGAAAAAAGGGTCAAAATAAAATTTGAGGTTAATTTCTAAACCTTTCGGTAGAATATGACACATACAGAAAAGGAAATGCATCATTATAGACAATAAATAGTTTGAATTTGTGAGTTAAATATTCAGTGGGAAATAAGAGGCAGTTTTCTGCAAAGCAAATATTGTGATTGGCAAGTGTTTGGTTCTGATTTTTGTCCAAATATGGCGAGAGCACCTGCCCATTCCTTCTGTTTGTCTGCAAGTGTCTTGTCCGGTTTTCTCTCCGTCTGTTTCATCCGTGTCTGTCTCTCAATTTTCTCTCTGTTTGTTTCTCTGTGTCTTTGGCAACGTCTTTGGATTTCTCCCCAGTCAGTTCTTTCTCCATTTCTCTGCTTTTCCTCATTATTTTTCTCTACTCCCTCCTGGACTGCCTGGGAACAAGAACATGTCGAAATTAAAGACTGGTGCATGTATGTAGTATAATGACAGTGACGGGAACATGAAGGTTGCTACATAACTCTTGTAAATATATGAAGCCATTAAAAATGTATAAATTGGCAACACTACAAGTATTTGTTATTAGCATTACATTTTACATTAACTATAAGGTTTATAATACATCGTTATATCTGCTAATGGAAAGAGATAATGTGTGACAACACAGTAATAATAATAATAATAATAATTTTATTTATATAGCACTTTTCATGCCAGAGGCACAAAGTGCTTTCAACATAAACAACACAATCCATGAAGGACAAAACATGAAGTTACAAAAAAATGATTATTATCAAGTAAGCATGACAAAATAAGCTTAGATCACATGATTGCACAACAAGGCTGTAATACGTAAAACAGATGAAATAAGTTATCAGACAAAAAGACAAGTGTGTAAAAATGTGTCTTAAGTCTGGATTTAAAAACAGAGACAGTGTCAGCAGATCGTACATCAACAGGAATGTTCAAGTCTGTTAATAATTAGTCTCAATTATCATTTTTAGAAATCTTCATGTAAAAAATGAATAATTATTTACAAATATTGTAAAACAGTTATCACATATTGTCCTTAAAGCTTCCTTTCAAGGACAATATGGATGATCTTAATTATTCATTATAAATGTGTGTGTACGGCTTTTAAGGGGAACATTTTCATTGTGACTCCAATTTTTAATGCCACTTAATGTTTTTTTTTGGGAACTAGAAACAAAGTAACATTGGTTTTAAGTTGACCATAACTTCAGATCTTAAGCATTTACATCAATAAATGACTGTAGCTGTGCCATGCCATACCATTAATGGATTACAAATAACTCAGGGGGGGTCGCTCAGGTCATTTTGGATTTCCAACGGGTGTTTGAAGCGGCCAAAAAAATGCTTTTTATCTAATGATTCAGAGTAAGTAAGTATGATGTAGCCCAATATGATAGGTTATAAACTAGTTCCAAAATACTATTTCGATGTATACCAGAATTACACTGATATTGATGATTAATTACTTCATAGTAAACTTTTACAACTAGTACATAGCAGGGATTCAGTTAGTTTAATACTGACACAATAGAAGAATATAGATAAGTCAAAGTCACCCATCTGTACAAGAAAGCTTCCAGACTGCTCCTCCAGCCAATCAGTCATTGTATCAAACATTCCCTATACAAGATCAACGGTTGTGATTGGTTCAACCTGAATCATGTAGGATGAAAATCTGTCTAAAAAGGGGGGACCAGATACATCTGAGAGGGGAAATTAAACAGAAGCCTGCAGATGTGTCTGGTTACCAGTCTTGAATTACTGCTCTGTAGTTACACACACGAACACAAGCACATACACACACACACAGGCACAGACACACAGGCCCTGACACATACACACAGGCGCACACACACACACACAGGCACACTCACAGAGGCACACACACACCAACATTGTCATACACTAACAACTTCCTTGATCGCATTAGATGATATAGTTATATCTTTAAAGCAGTAAACTCTAAATTTAGATTATGTCACCTCTTTCTCCCATGATGTCACAGAAACTGAATACATAACTGGTTTCTGTTCATGTCAACTTTGAAATGTGTTTAATCAAACAAACCTTGTTTTTGAAAACATTTCCATATGTTATGCACACTCCCACATCGCACACGGATTTAACAATTTACAAGGCCACATACCAGCGGATGACACGCAGCGCTTGAAATGACAGCTAGTTGCAGCAGCCTCGTTTAATGGCCTTCTTACGAGACGTCGCGTGATGTCGGTGGCAGATTGCAAATGTCACAGACGCTTCATTTGATCCTTGTTGCCAGCTGCCAAGCAGCAGTGCAGGCAAATTCATGACAGTGAACACCTCTGTCTTTTTGCTCTTGTCTTTTTCCCACTTATGCACACTCACACGCGCGCGCACATACACACACACACACACACACACACACACACACACACACACACACACACACACACACACAAACAGGTGGTCTGGTCATTGTAGCAGCAAAATCAAAGACAAACAGCCGAGCAGACTGGATGGAAAATGAAGGTGGATGTCATCTCGGAGCCTCAGATGTTGTCATGGAAGCACAGAAGTAGACAGATGTTCTTCTTTTTATGGTCCATCTCACCTTTATCTTCAGCTGTAATTTATCATCTGGCTTTGTGTTGTCTCTCTCTCTCTGTTTTCCCTTTCTTACGACAGTAGGGCTACTTTAGAAACGTCAAATAATAAAAGAAAACAGAATACAGCGAAGCAAAGATTGAGAAACCCTGAAATTAATTAATCCTTTTAGCATTAGAGCTCTGACTCATTGCATTTTTAATCTTTCATGCAGATGGCTTTCTTGTCTTTTGTTTTGCTCCTCACAGAGGTTTCTTACATTTTTCCTTGTAAAGAGTTTTTTTTTTGTTTGTTTTTCCTTATCTAAGTCATTGGGTTCTAAGAGAAGCGGGTGTGTGAGGCTGTGCAGATAGCAAAGCTCTTTAAGGCATACATCTTGAATTGACCTGACTTTTAGAAATGTCAAATTGATCACTCTTTTCCTCTGATGAATGACATTGGTTTTACTCTAAAATTAAACTTCTTTCATGTTTTTTTAACCGTCTCTTCAAATCATTTTCTGCACCTGCTAGATTGATTCCTTTGCCACAGTTTAACCCTTACAGTAAAGAGATGGTCTCTCCAGTTGTGCAGTATTTCTTTTTTTTGTTACACCCACTGACCAATCTGCCAACACACACTCACACACACACACACACAGCAGTCTCCAGAGTGTTTACTGGACAACATCTAAAGTCAGGCATGAATACAGAGGCTGACAGGCCAATTATCAGATGTACTCTTGGTTCTGCATCCCCACCTCTGAAGGGAAGCAGACGTGAGAATCCTGTCGCTTTCACTCAGGCCGCTACAGTGACATGGCAAAACAACAAAAGGCACAGCCCTCACACACAATGGAGATGGACAGAGTTGTAAACCTTTTGTCATTCAGTTTTATCTGGTTGGTTTTCACATTTCAGGCTTCAGAGGATGTGATGTTGTTTGGGGGTGTTTGTCAAAAGTTGAATAGTGTCTGACATTTCCCTCTCAAGTTCGGACAGCAAATGCATTCCTTGGTATTGATGCTTTATCTGCATCGTGGTTTGTATGTTGTGGTGTCTTTAGAAACCTCAAAAAGTTTAGTAAAAACATTTTTCAAATGTCACTTTTTGGCTGCAAGTGAACTGTTTAATCCAGACTCTCCATTTCTCTTTGTGTCATAAAACAACTCAGAGATTTAGGCCACTTGAAAAGACTTCACATAACAGAGGGATGTCTTGTAGTACTTAAAAGAAGAATGTCAGACATTTTACACATAAATACAGCAGTAATCAACTTATCCTCTGTAAATGTCTCTATGGCTCTAGACTGTCGACAAAGAGTGAGAAGCGTGAGTCCCGCCAGCTGTTTTGTTGTCGGAGCCGTGTTAACGTCATGTTTACATGGACTGGACGACCTTGCATATGAAGCTATTTCAGTCAAGGAAAAAGAAGAATAACATATCCTATTCACTGTTTATTTTCAATGTCACGTAAGTGTCTTTAGATGACAGTCATTCCGTGTCAATTTATGTGCAACGTGAAGCTATGAGTTAACCAAAGTGTGCTAACATTAGCCTGCTAACACAACAATGCAGGCCACGGGCAATCATCTAGAGCAAAGGACAATTTTGTCCGCTGCTTGCGCTCAATGGTGCTTAATTATGGTGCGTTCTAAATCATAACTCCTTTGTGAGTAGAGTACGTGAGTGGAGGGGGGTTGGAGGTGTGCCGCTGCAGGAGAGTGGACGCTTCAGAATAGCTATGTTGTCGCCTAACAGGAGTTTGTTTTGGTTTAAGGGTGATGCTCAAGGGCAACATCTACTGGATCAAAAAGTCGCACATTCTTCCTTTTAAGGAGATCTATTATAATCACTTTCCCCATTACTTATGTCAGTCTGGGACACCTATAGAGTAGCTTTACAGCTCAAAAACTATGGAAGTAATTAGTGATCAGAATTCAAATGATAAAGCTAATTTGAAAATTCAAATGCATTAACAGAAATTATTTTTAATTTTCTGAATATGAGTGTATTATTTGACTCAAAAATAAAATGATGATTAATTTATCTAATTTGAATTTTAGTTTTCAACTTTAAAAATGCACATTCTTTGACTAAATTAAAATGAGGAAGAAAATGGCATTTGCTTTATCATTTTCAAAAAATGCCCCACTAAATCTGTATCATAATTCAAATGAAAAAGCTAATTTTAAAATGAAAATACAGTAACAGAAACATGTTTTAATTTTCAGATTATAGGTGCATTATTTGACCTATATTTAAAATGAATATTCAGTCATCCAGTTTGCATTATATTTTTACTCTCTATGTATGCATATTGTATGACATCATTCAAATGAAAACGAAAAGGTCTTTGGCTTTTCGTTTTCAAACTTGCCGTGCTAAAAAGTTCTCATAATTCAAACCAACTCGAAAACAAATTGGCAAAGTGACGTCAGACTCCAGCTCCCAGGCAGGTGAACGTAATATTTACAGTCTATGAGGCGAGCAGGCAGAACGCGCCGTACGATGGGTGGCGGGGTGAATCTTTAACACTAGGGCAGACTTTAGTTCACACTGTGATGCAGGTGGCGATCGGAGTGTTTTTTTCAGCGCACACTGAACTTTCAGCGAGCATGACGCAGCAGCTTTATAACCCGAGCTGCCAAGTCTCACGCGTGACACCATGACACCATGCCCACTATCTCTGACCGTGAGAGTCACTCAGCATCTGCACGCTGTGAAATTCACACAGATGTGTCCTAAGACCGGTTTATTGATAGATTATAGATCACTCTCTTCTCTGCTTAACTTAATTACATTAAAAAAGATTATCGATTGAATTTTCTGTTTCAAATAATCTCTCCAGCTCTGTGCACAAAGTTTCATTGTCTCTCATCCTCTGTGCGTAATGGCACACACTCTCCCTCTCGACCGACTGTATGAGCTCTCTCTCCCTTTCAGAGATTGTTTTGTAGTTATTAAAAGAATAATCAACTACAACGCCAAAATTGAATCAAAATCAGGGCAACAACTAGTTTAGAGATTGTACAAGCGTTAAAGATTCACCCCGCCACCCATCGTACTGCGCGTTCTGCCCGCTCGCCTCATAGACTGTAAATATTACGTTCACCTGCCTGGGAGCTGGAGTCTGACGTCACTTTCCTGCGCCGTCCACTTTGCCATTTTGTTTTTGAGTTGGTTTGAATTATGATCACTTTATAGCACAGCCAGTTTGAAAACGAAAAGCCAAAGACCTTTTCGTTTTCATTTGAATTATGTCATACAAAATGCATACATAGAGAGTAAAAGTATAATGCAAACTGGATGACTGAATATTCATTTTAAATATAGGTCAAATAATGCACCTATAATCTGAAAATTAAAACATGTTTCTGTTACTGTATTTTCATTTTAAAATGAGCTTTTTCATTTGAATTATGATACAGATTTAGTGGGGCATTTTTTGAAAATGATAAAGCAAATGTCATTTTCTTCATTTTAATTTAGTCAAAGAATGCATTTTTAAAGTTGAAAACTAAAATTCTAATTAGATAAATTAATCATCATTTTATTTTTGAGTCAAATAATACACTCATATTCAGAAAATTAAAAATAATTTCTGTTAATGCATTTGAATTTTCAAATTAGCTTTATCATTTGATCACTAATCGCTTCCATAAAAAACCTCTTCATTTATCATATATTAGCGTCAGTAAAATCTCTCATTTCAGCCTCTGTCTGACACGTTCTTTTCAGCTGCCCCCCTCCCAACGTGACCACTTTCCTCCGATTAACCAGCTCTGTTCGTAGGGAAGTTTGATTGAGCTGCGGGGTTGGGCATGTATTACAACTTTGCTCTAATACGTCTTGTTTCTAGTAACGTCTCGTCTAGAGCAGCAGGAAGCCAATAAGAGTGTATCTTGTGTTTAAAAAAAAAAAAACTGTCGAGGTTTAGTGTGTTCATCCAACATAGCAACATATGTTTGTATTTAAACATGGATCAGCTTTGTAGATCTCTCTGTAGATTATAGCCCTGTGGTACATACAGTTAATTTCCATTTGTTTATCAGCCAGCCTCCATCACCACCAAAACATGCATCATAGTTTTTTTTTATTATAAATAGAATAAATCAGGCGATTAATTAGCAAAGAAAAGAAACAAAAATTCTGAAGGTACAAGGTTAGGCAGAAGCTTGAGCTTTTTATAGCTTCCCTTTTATAACTAAAACACATACAAGTAAAAGTGATGATGTACAAAACACTGAGACTAAACAAGACACAGCATGAACACTGATGCTCATGCCTCATTTTTAAAATGTATTCACGGCTATTTCACAAGTTTACCCCCCTGTCAGATATGCATCTCTTCTCTATATTTATTCTCACCATTTTTTTGTCTCTTTGTTTTACAGGTCAATGTAGTTCCAGCATGTGTCAGAGCCTTGACCAAGATGCTGTACTGCCCTTACTGCCGCGGCATGCCCGGGTTGAAACCCTGCCACAACTACTGTCACAACGTCATGAGGGGCTGTCTCGCCAACCAGGCAGACCTAGACGCTGAATGGAACCTCTTTATCGGTAAGAGAAAACAGATTCTGATTCAAAGCCAGTGCCCTTGCAGCTGCCCTACATTTTGTTTTCCTTTCCTTTAAAGTTTGTTTGTCTGTCTGTCTGTCTGTCTGTCTGTCTGTGTGTCTGTGTGGATACTTGAACTTTCCCTTCCAAGTCTGCATGTTACTTTCCAACGACGTGTCTTTGAATTTTCTCTGTGGGAATTCAGCAGGATGTGCTGTGTTAGATTCAGCTTTAAAGGATTTGCAGAGACAAAACTGAAATCTTATTGGTGCAACCATTCCTCCTCTTTTTTTTTTTTTTTTTTTTCCTCCATCCGAAATGTTGTTTGCTATTGCTGGAACCCTGGCATGGTGCTTAAAGCTCTGGTCCCTGCTGTTTGGGATTGATAAAGGAGAGCAGATCCTAGGCAAACACATTTTCTATAGTGTTTCCAGCTGAGCTCACTGAGTAATATAGCACTTCAGTTAGGCTGTAAGTAGCTGGCTGCTGTAAGCCCTCCTGTTAAATGGATACCAAGGAGGCACATAGAGTGCTCCCTCTGGATCTTTTGTGGGCCAATGCTGTATTTGTTATGTACCCCAATCTCATCCTCCCACCCACACTTACCGATTTTTTTTCAAATGGCGCGACATTTTTTTAAAAATATTTTTTTTAGAGGCATCCCTCAAGACTGTGTGTCAAGCGAGCTGCACTCGGAAGCTTTTGGCTGTTATGTGACAGGCCTGTCGTTGGAGAAACCGTCAGATGACGTACCGCTTGTTCTCTCCGATGGCACGTCTGAAGTCTCAGATCAACACAGGCCCCTATGCACTGAATGAGATGTCTTGCAGCTTTATGACATGTGTTAAAAAGTTAGTGTCTTGTTCAGTTGTGAAGAGGCAAATCTATTGCCGCGAAGGGACGTTGTGCTTGACAGTAATGGGAAAAGCTGTTGTTGCAAGAGACTGATGTATCTGGTTAGACAAAGACGCCCTTGAGGTGTTGAAAAAGTGGATTTTTAATTTTGGAACACTTTTTGTGCAGACTTTGTTTTTTGTCCCTTTTTTGCAGCTCTGTTGAATGTATTATAATTAGAAATGTAAAACCTAAGGGATGTTTATTTTTCACTCCTTTTTCTATGCCTTCTGACATTTCGTATTCATTATCTATTGCTAAAGAACTTCGATTTGCTTACCATGCAACTCACAAGAAATATTGATTTGCCTTTCAGAGACATCTTCTAAAAGTATCACAGGTCACTTCTCACCGCTGGAGCACATCTTTGCATTATAGAAATTTATGGATCGTACCCGCAACACAGTCTGTCTTTGCCATCCTTTCAAATCATCACTTATTAGAGAGGGTTAGGTTAGAGGCAAGGCCTTCAATTTTGAAGAACCCTCAATGACATTTACCTGAGGACTTTGTTCACGCTGAAATGTCACTATTGATACCATTGATTGGTAAAACTTGAGAAAAGGAGACTCAAGGCTTTTTATTAGGTTTTGAAACTTCCACGGCTAAAGAGGAACAGGAGATGAGTTCAGAAAGTGCCCCATATATCCATTTAGGTAATAAATGAAAATCTTTGTTTCCTGGCTGTAATAGAAATAGTAAAAAAAAAAAAAAAAAGAAAGAAAGGAAGGAAGGAAGAGTAAAAGTCACAGATATTTCCTCCCCTATTAATACAAAGCTGTTGACCTCATTTGACCTTATAGGCGCTGATCTAAACTGTAGAGACTATCACAACCTCTGGTTTTGGATAAAGAGTTCTGAAATAAAGACACACTGAAGGCAACAAAATAGACCGATGTGTGTTATAGTCATCATTTTAACTTATCGTTGCTTTAATTTAAGACAGTGAATCTTAAGGGGAATAACACACATGTAAATCTGCATGAATTTAAACCTGTCCTCTATGCAATTTAAATGCGGTCCTTTAATGTGCTTTTCATTCGACACACAGTCCCATCAAACAGATGGAAAAAGCACAGTCGGTAGCATTCATGTTTAATACTCATTTTTTTACCAAGATAATCTGAGACCATATTTCTGAGCCCCTGACAAATTTTAAATCAAATCATGCAAATCAAAAAACAGTTTTCAGTCTTTTCTATAAAAGTAGCCAAACAACATTAAACTTTAGCTGGCAGAAAGCTCCTCCAAAGTAAATAGGACTTATTTTAATATGTAGAAACTTCAAAACATTAGTGCCTCTAACAACTTTAAAATACCACAATCATGGAAAACAGGCAAACATTTTATAACACCAGGGCTTCAGTTTAAAGGCACAGTATATTCGTACTTACAGATATGGCTGGAATATTTTTAAATGGTGGAAATGCTGAAATGTCATGAGAGGAAAATGCAGCTGCTTCTTACAGTAATTGCATGAATGGTGCCTACATTTAATTAAGAAGAGAGGGTTATTTAAAACTCGTATGACGTAGCCAACAGAGCAACCTATGTCTGTGACTGTCCATACAAAAGAATGAGCTGAGCTATAGTGAGAACAGAAAATGGACACAGCCGAGCATCACCTTTGGGAGCAGACTACATACGTCAAGCTGCCTCATAAAAAAAATGTCTTCACTTTCAGGTGAATGGCTTGATAATTATGGGCAGTTGTATAATGTGTTGAATAAGGTAAGAAGGTAATGGAACGGGCTTCAGTTCATGCTGTGTGTGTGTGTGTGTGTGTGTGTGTGTGTGTGTGTGTGCAGTCTGTGGGATTATTAGGTCCATGGCCATATTTGAGTTTAAAATAGTGAAGCATTATATAAACCTGGGAAATAACATCTGAGGATTCTTGACAGTATTTCTTGACGGTGAAAAAATGTTTTGAATTAAAGACTCTTTTACTTCAGTAAGTGGATTTGCACTGACATGTAAAACTTATTGTTATAAACACTTTCGAGCCTTTTAGGTATTTTAGACAATAAAATTACAAGTCTGAAAAATATTGTTCCTTCCAAATGGCTTTATCGTGCTGAATTTTTACCCTAATAACTGTTGGGATAAAAAATAAAATCTTTCAAACCTAATTTCAACAACAACAACAACAACATGGAGCGCAACAACAGCACTGTGTGAACTCCTTTGTTTTCCTGCTTCCTCTTAAACATTTATGGGATGCCGTTTTCTTGTTCCCCTTAATCTGAAAATCTCAAAACACAAGGCGACATCAGCTTCCTGCATGTCTGCACACAACAACTTTTTAGAAAGCGCTAAACCATGAATGGAGTCCACTTCGTTCATTCTCAATCTCTCTCTCTCATGCAAAACAACAGATTTAAAGTTGCACATGAAAGTCACATAGCACGGCTGGTTTTCTGTTGAGTTCAAATAATGAGTCATTTTGGCATAATTTTGCACAACATTGTGAACAAATGTTTTTTTTATATAATTTGTTGTATTTGAAGTCAAATTGTGTCTCTTTCATCGTCTGAAAACTGCAACTCTAGTTGGAAGAGTTTTGCCGATCTTCTCTTCTGATGTGTGACCTAAATGTTTGATTTGTTTTCCACCTCCCCAATAAAAAAATCAATGCTACAATGTTCCACATATATTAAGATTATGTTATTTTTTACACCACACTACATATAGATACTTTGTTTTAACAAAAGTTTTGTGCAGTTTCACACATATTTCTCTGAAGTTTCTTTTTGGAGTTTATGTTAAACATTTCCTCTTTTTATTTCTCATATTAATCACATATTGGCTTTGGAAATTACAGTAAAATAAAATAACAATGTCGTTAAATGACATGTAAAAGGCAGAGTCACAGGCATTATTGAGTCACACTAACATCGTACAAATGAGCACCTACACGATTCAGACGACAAGTATATTCCAGGATGTAGTTCAATTTGATAGCCATTCATGAATGAACTTCACATCTATAAACACAAACAGTTTGGATGATGTAATAGCAGTATTATACAGCCAGTTTTACAAACATTACCAGGAAGAAAAAATTTGCTTCTGCCGCGTGTGTCCCTTAAATCTGTGTGAAGTTGAAGCTAAAATGACCTTGGCGAGTACTTTGATAGTCAACATATCACTTTGCAGAGAAAGAAAATAGATTTCAGCGCCATGTCGTACATTTCTCAGTTACAGTCACAGTACAGGAGATGACAGCTTGTAAAGGTTACCGTAATGACGTCATGGCTTTCATGCTGCAAAGGGAGACAGACTGCAGTGAATAGTGAGCACAAATCTGAGGAAGGATGAGATATACCTGTGTGCACCTCCTGTACTGAGGGATTTTAGGCTTCCCAACTTTGAACTGTGTTTGTGCGTGTCTTTGAGAGTGTGTGTGCGTGTCTTTGAGAGTGTGTGTGTGTGCTTTTAGGTGGATGTGTTTGAATGTTCAGGGAAAGAATTCATGGTTTGGCCAATGGAGGATACCAGACCATCCGTCACCTGCCATGATGACAAATTTTCTCAGCTACGCATCATGACAGACACATCATTATCATTTTTCTTGTCAGCACCTTGTTAAAATACCCTCACAGAGAGAGAAAGAGCGGGACAGAGACAGAGAGAGGGAGAGGGAGCGACAGGGGAAGACAAAGAGAGAGGCAGACAGACAGAGAAAGAGGACTCGTGCTGCTTTTCACACAGCACTCTGGCTTTTCAGGCTAAATTATAAAGTCAACACCATTTTTTGACAGTCGTCAAGTCTTACATAATCATTTCAGCTCAGTATGTTGTTAGGCTTTTTTTTCATTTTTTCCCCCCAAAAATACAAAGATATACAGTATATTGTGTTTTTTATAATGCAACATACAAGCTGGAGGTGTTAGCATGTAGACACAGGCGCTGTTTGTCAAAAGGCAAGGCAGGCATCTCCTTGGGGTCCCAGCCCAGTAGGCCAAGTTTTGAATTTGGAGACTTTCCAGCAGCCCCAACTTACTAATTTAAAAATCATGTGTAAAATAAAAAAACGTTTGATAAGCCTTTGTCTCTATCAAACATATAATACTAAATTAACTAGTTCTACATCACAATACCTGAACAAAGCTTCTCATCTCCTCAGTCCAAGCAAGCACTGTAGGTAGCCATCAAGAACTCTAATACCAGTTTTATGGAGGAAAAAAAAACAAAAACATACAACAGTCAGCAGGAGACAACTTTATTTAATCAACTCCTGAAGCTGATGTTAAACATAAATTAGCTAATTAGCTAAAACTGATAAAGTCAGCCTAAAGTTGTTAATTTCACCCATCTGAAGTCACAATCACTGACTAGAATAAAGAGGATTTATTTTGTCCACTTCTTTCTAAAATGAAGTACAAGTCTGCAACTGCATTTTTCCTGTTTCAATCCAGAGTTCCTGTGTCAAATGTTCATTTATCTACCATAAGGTGGCAAATATATTTCAATAAAGCATTTACAGAGTATTTAACCATATTTTCTCCTCCTGTTATAGTTGTACTAATTTTTCAACCAATTAAACATCTGTGTTGAAGCTAATGCTCCAATCCAATTCATCCCAAAGTTTGTCTCGCCTCTCGAACCTGATTGGTTCTCTCCGTTGTAAATACGTCACAACACAGCAGTTACATTTCTTGGGGACTTTGATAAGTACAAATTATTTGTATTATTTAAGTGGTAGATCCACAGTACCATTATCATTATATGAGAATGGACAGACTGTAAAGTATATACCTGCTAATTAAGGGAGGGGCTTAGCCGACAGTTCATTCTATTGTAATTGGTTTACAGGGAAGTAATAAAGTCCTTCTCACTCTTAATGAGAAGTTATTTACAAAAGCCAGTTATTCCCTTGTTGCAAGTGCTTGGCTGGGCCTGTCAGCACATTATTTCTCCAAATTAAGATATAGTCCTGTGTTGTCCTCTGTTGAGTCCGTTGACACCACAGTGTAAGCGATCCTCATTGATTTTATTTGCTCATCTCTTTTTAATTGCATGGATGGTGTCCCAGTGAAACTGGAGCTCCCCACAACCCCCCAGTTCACAAGAATTCAAGCCAATATTTCTTCTGCCCTCCAAGAAGGACTTTTCTGTGAAGTCTGTGAGATTATGAAGATGAACAACCTGCCAGTGCTCTACTTTAAATGATATCGATAGCTTGGCAGAAACAAAGCTCGTGTTCTTCACCACTGCAGTGGAGCCTTAAAAAGTTCTAAAAAAATCCCTTACCTTTTATCTTGCTGTAAAAACTCGACTTACTGAGTCACTTCCTGTCACATCCACAATTTTTTAACCAGTTGTTTAGTGGTCTTCTTTTCCTCTGACATAAATCTGACATAAAAATGCTGCATCTCTAAATTAAACCTGATCATTTTCCATACACACATACTCAAACTGAGTATCAAGCATGATGCTCTCAGTAACAGACATGACAGGAACAAACAAGCTAGCTGGGGGGTTCGCTGCCTGTCACAGAGCTGAAGGCTCGATGACTCACCGAGCCGAGTGGAAGTGATCTCCATATCCTCAGCATAATCAACAACCGGTATCTTTTATTTCTAATTGCAGCTGGCTGTGCAGATTCTGCAAAATGCTGCTTTTCTGTAAATATGGCAGGAATGCTTGCACAGCTGCACTTTCCAGGCAACATATCATTTTCATAAAACTGAGCTACTGCAGCTGATTGTCAGCTGGGTTTTGTTTAATAATGTAATTGCTTGCAGACACACTCACTCTGCATATTGTTCTTGCTTAAGGTTCCATCCTCGTTTTTATATATCAGTGGGAGCCATATTGATGTGAATTGTATTGTATTGTTTAACATATTTTTACATTTTAATGTATTGCATGTTTTAACCTATTCAAAACGCATATAAAGCACCTAAAGGAATAGTTTGACATTTAAGACTGTAAAGGCTGGAGGCAGGGTCGATACTATAAACTAGATTTAAGACATCTGCCTGCCTCTTCCTGTTTTCAGGAATTATGCTAAGCTAAGCTAATCACCTGCTGGTTGTAGCTATATTTAATAGACATACATAAGAATGGTATCAATCTTCTTATCTTACTATCAGCTTATTCTCCTATTTCTCAAAATATCAAACTATTACTGACTGGTGACAATTTCCACAGATTATGTCATACAGTATACAGCATGTTCCCTTTACCATCTGAGCTTCCACTGGATGGCTTTAACTTCATCATGTTTGACATTTAATTTGCCATCTTGACTGCCACACAGTTGAAACTTGCTTGAGTTAATTGATTAAATCTGATTTTATACATTGCTGGTGAAGTAAAGAACAGAACAAAAGGCTAGGAGGACAATGAACAAGCTAGCTAGCAGCGATGCAAGTGTCTTGCAACTGTCCCTGTTGTGGAAAGTTTTAATTTGAAAAGACAAGATAGGTTGTGTGTGAGGAGCATCAGACATGCTACTGAAGACTCCAGATGAGCTAAATTTATCATCACATCAATCACATCACAGCCAATTACAATTTCACAGAAAAGGCCTTAACAAGAGATGTTTGTTAGCACTGTTTCTGAGCTTACAATCCAGCAGTAAGCGCATGACAGAATGCTTGTTGTGACTAGCCAAAGACAAACAGATAAGTTGGCTTGTTAATGGAGTCTTGTGGGATTGTTTCACATCTTGAAGCTGTGAAGTGGAAACAAGTTTAGCAAGAAATCGAGTTTGACGTTTTCTTCTTTGTGTTAACAGGAGAGCTCTGAGTTCTTTTCTTTTCTTTTCTTTTCTTTTATTGTTGTTGTTCTTGTCTGTTACTTTCTAGTGCTTTGTTTTCTGCAATGTTCAGCACTTTGGATCAACTATTTTGTGTTTAAAGTGCTATATAAATAAAGTTGAGTTGAGTTGAGTAAGAGAGAGAGAGGGTGTCTGTCTTACACTTGTTACACAGAAGATAAGCTTCTCCCACATGATAATATGTGGGATAATGTTCTCCCAGATGTGTTAAAAACTTATTGCAACAAAGGTGAAAAATGCAAGTTTTAGTCTGTTCAACTGATAAAAGCTTTGAAACATCAGCAAGCCGTTTAGTGCCGTTGTCCTTAAAACCCAATTGCATCCCTGCACTGTAGAACACACTGACAGAGACATTATGTGTGTTTGTAATCTCTTCTTGCTGTGTGTTTTCATTCACTGAGACTGAGCCCCTCAAAGAAAGGTCACAGCGCTCAGGGGTCTTCTGGGACAAAAAATAATCCTCGGCTTTACCCCCCTTTAGTCTCTTCTGGGGCATATTAGGACACATACTGCTTCCAAATAATCTGCAGGCTTACCATTTCCTGTTTGATAAAAGCTAAACGTTACACACATCTACTGTAAATTGTAGCATTTATTATCATGCTATTAAACATGCTAAGCTTTAAAAGCTTTCAGTTTTCACAGAGCCTTTTTAATTCTAGATGGAACTTAATAAATTCTGTTTTTTATGATGAATTTACAAAATATTTATCACAACTTCTTTTTCATGTTCTTGTTAATTGTACCCTTAAACCAATATATTTAAGTTTGGGTTTTTTTTTGGTGGGGGGGCCACATTTTTGCCTTTGTTGTTGGATAGGACAGCTGAAGATAGACAGGAAATGTTGGGAGTGGAAAGTGTGGGATGACATGTAGCAAAGGGCCAAGGTTGGATTCGATTACATCACAAAACAAAGTTTTACTCTTTCACTACTGAAGGTCATGCTTCTCTTTAGTCTAACATTTAGCTTTGCATCAAGTTCACTCAGTGTCCTTTGTGAATTAGGCAAATTATTAAGAATTTAAAGGATAACAAATTATAAAATACGGTTTAAGTTTACTTCCCCTAATTAACAACTTAATAGGATTAGGAAATGTATTCTCCTTGGGAGAGGGGCGTTTGCCTTCTACAAGGAAGGCTGGGGACAGTCCCTGGATGAGTCACCAGCTCATTGTCACCAATAAATATTATCATTATCATATTTACCATCTGTAAACGGCGTTTATTCTCAGATCTATTAGCTTGTTCTTTTGTACTATGGGAGGAAAAGCATAATTGTGACGCATGATTCTATATAAAACCCTTGTATTGTGAAGTACTAGATATACTGCATATCTGTGACGCTGCCCTAAAACAGCAAAAACAGTTAATTGGTCAGTTAATAAAAATGATAAATGCACAAATAATGTTTTCAAAGTTGAAATTGATCTTAATATTATCAGGTTATTTTTCTCTGCAGGTTGTTTGAGCGCACTTCTGTGTTTTTATTGGTTCTCTTTTACTATAATAATCTGGACCTTTTTACAGTTTCATTGCTCTTCTTAACAGGCTCAGAGTTGCAGTTTTCTGTATGATACACACAACAATGAAAAGAGAGAAAGCAGCAGCTGCTGCAGACAACACATCAAAGGTCTATTTTTATTGAAGTGACACAATCCCTCAATGAACAAAGAAAGTATGGTTTCTTCTCATCTTGTCAAATGTAGGAAAGTATAAACCAGGAGCCTTGTCCCTGAGCAAGTTCATTTAGGCAGCGATGCCTCTGAGAGAAGAAGTTTCTTCCAGGTCAAAGATGCAGCTACAGAGAAGTTTTTGTTAATGACAGAATCAACTTTTGTACGATATCCCTGTTCCTCATGTAACACAGAAAACATGAACATAGAGAAAAATGTGTTACAAAGGAAAATTTGACTTCTTGTTAATTACTACCAGAGAATTTGTCGACAAACAGAATCCTACTGGGCTTTTCAGTTAGATTTAATTTGAATTATGTCATCTTTCATTCAGACTTAAAGATCACTTATTATGGAAAATACACTTTACCATGGTTTTCTAACATTAACATGTGTAAAGCATGTGTTCAAACAGACTGTTTGGAGATTTTCCCTTCATGACATCACAAAGAAGTAACCCCTCCCCCAGGTGGGTCATAGTCCCATTTTCTGCCCTCTGAGTCTGCCTGCAATCTACTTCCAGAGAGGGGCGTTGTTTTTAGCAAGACACTTCACAGACATGTTTTGGGGGCGCTCTGAGACTTTTTTTGAACTTGTTGAAAAGGAGTATAATATGTGAGATGTACTGTCTTCATGACAAGTATATACAGTATAATGAAGCCAGTTGTATTCTTTTTAGAGGAATGATGTTATTAATGCATTGTTTATCTTGAACATTTGTCGTAAAAAGTTTTTTGACTCGTTCATGTGAAGAAACACCAACATTTTCAGGGGAGTAGTTAGATGGATCTATTGTCGGTTGTTTGTTAACAGAAAATGTCTCCAATTTGTACTGTCAGATGGTGAAAGTCATTCTTTACATTCTCATCACTGATTCTCTGAATCATCGGGCAGACTTGTTATAGTCGATTCTTTGTGGGTGGAAATTCCACTCACACCGTCCAATGTAACGGAATTATCCCCTGATATATTCACCAACAGCAGTGACAAACTTTTACTGGAACTGAGGCAAGTTCTCATATAGATCAAGTTTAAATGACTTCTAAGTGTATTTAATGATGTGTATTTAAATCACAAAAACACCTTTTTATGCATGATAAAATATTACAAACAATTCAATACCTTCTGTAGAATTGTATTTCTATTCTGTGCTCAAAGAGAAAGACAGAGTGTGGGCCTTTTGAGCTAATAGTTTCCATAATTGAGACAGTGATATGTCTCATAATTCTTAAGATAAGTTCACACAATCATTTTGAACATGGTTTAGTCTGAATGGACCATATCTGTGCTCTGAACCTGAAATTCCCTCCTAATAACTGCTTACTGGGACTTCCAGTGACTCCAAATAATGCAAGTTATGCAAGCCCAGTAAAAACATACACTGAAAAAAAAACATGTTTATATATAAAATATGTATATGTTTAATTTCACATGGCCAGTCTTGCATATGTGGTATGAAAGAACCAAAGAATTTCCAGCAATAAATATCTGAGAATGATCCTTGCCATGGCCGATGCCCAAGAAGATAAATCATTATTAATTCCATTCACAAAGATTTTTTTTAACCATTGGATTGACTTCAATAAATCTCAATTTAGATTATTTCCACTGCATACTGCGAAACCTTTTTTCCTTACATGTAATTGTATTCCTTTCAGAAGATAATGATTGCGTTTTGTCAGTCATTCATTCCAATATTTGTAACTACGCTGTTTCTGTGAAAATAGGCAGGAGACATGACTGTGAGTGGGCTACATTTGAACTGATCTTTATACGTACCTGCTCAGGATGGATCTATTACTATGTGAAAGAATTATAGTGGCTGCTTTTCTGAAACACTTCAGTGCTACTCACCACATTAAATGATATCAAGTTTACAGTGACCAAAGTAAAAGTACACTAGTCAATTTGATTTATCACAGGGATCAGAAAACATGGCAAAAATAACTGTAAAAACTTAAAGTAACAAAACAGTCAAAATCAAAACTCAAGGGGTAAAGAATGGCCCTGATAATTTGGAATACACTTTGTTTTCCAACATGGTAACATAGTTGATCTGTCACAGATCCAAAGCAATCATTCATTGTCACATGAATGATCGCTCTGTCCCTCGAGGGACTCTGCAGATAGTTTGTCGCAGTCTCTCCAAATCCTTCATGGTGAGAGAAAAGGAAATTCTTCCATTAGAAAATAACCAAGCATGCAGCCTGAAGCAAAAAAAAAAAAAAAAAGGCTTGGCCCTATGCAGCCAGTAGTGATAAACATTGATTGTTTTTGTTTCCTAATATTCAGTTTGATGGTAACATGAAAGTGATGCCCAAACCAATATATATCTGTGAAGATCAATATCACATACAATGGGAAACAGAGAAGCATCTATCAAGCCATTTATGTATAAAAAAGGTCAGGTTAGTGGTGTTTTAAGAGAGTGATGTTGGTTTCATCATGAAGTGAAACTGACTGAGAAAATGTGGCACCAAGAAAGGAAAAAGTGAAAATCACTTCATGTATGTTCACCATTAGTAACATTTACTCAAATCAAAATCAATCAAAGACAACCATTGGTCAATACAAAACCAAAAACCTTGTCATGTCAATAACATGTTTCTAATAATATATTGAAATCTTTTTCTATTTGCACCGTGTTTCTCCTGCATGCAAACCACAAAAAATAAAAGTCAAAATACTGTACTTTTGAAGCATAGATTTTACTGTCAAAAGTTTGAAAATGAAGTCAACAGAAAATCAGTAAGTGACCCCTTCTGTATTAATTCCTGATCCTTGTCTCCTCTTAAAAATTAGCTTTTTACACATTAGCATCCAAACAATTTGAATGAACAAATAAATGCCTGAATATTGGACCAACTTTGTTTTCTGCCAGCTTCCCAGAACAAAGTCTGTTTGAATCAGGGGTCTCCAACCTTTTTCCATCCGAGAGCTTCTTTCAAAGAATTAAAGTGGCCGAGAGCTACTTGCATCACATTGCTTATGTTTAGCCACATAATGTAGTATCAAAACAAATCAACCATCTGAATTATTGTACCTCTTCTTTACACAAATGGCAAATTATAATAAAGCTCAGAGCTTAAACAGCACAGATACTCTCCGTGCCGCTGTATGAGCACCAAACTGTAAATCAGCTGATGTGTGGATGGAGAGAGTTAGTATTATTGCTTTGTAGTCTTTGGTTTATATTATGAATATGTACAAATACATCTTGTATACGTATCAACACAAAAATGGTGTTGACCCGCAGGCTTTGAAAAGCACCTGTTCCAAACTTATTAGGTGAGAATGTGTCTGACTATGGGGTGGTTTCACATTAGGATCAAAGTACACTTGACCCCAACAATCCGGTTCATTTGATCAGTGTGAAGACAAACGTATACTCAGGTATCTTCGGCTTTAAGAAGTGGTCTCCGACACGATTCATGTGTACTCGAAATATGGTCGCAGGAAATAGATAGATGAATGCAACCTGTGACCAAACAAGGAACTGGATCGTATATTAAGCAATCGTGCTCAGGAATGGTTCAAAACAATCGTGTCTGATGTGAAAACGCCTTAGAACAATGTCCTGCTGGGGGCTACTTATTCAAAAGCCCAATCTGAAACATTTTCTGGACTTTATGCACTGCACATATCGCAGAGTTCTGTGATAAATTACTATAAAATGATGTCACAATGAGAGGACTTGAACTTTCAAACAAAGTGCAGTTTGTTGGATATTGATTCACCTCGAGGCCACGTCAAAGAAATAACTTAAAAACTGTGTCCCAAACAAGTTTGAAGAATGAAACACTTACTACAGTCGGAGATGTTTTGAGTGTAAAATTTGAACAGCCCAGCCTGTGCACTAAAATGTGTGCTGTCTTTGCCCTCTTCGTCATTAATCTTTAAGATACTGTTTTATCATCATCTCGTCCTTTTTAAAAACTGTTCTAGTATGTGACATAATATCAGGAGTTATTTAAGTATGTAGAAGTAACTCCTCCTCATAGCAATTCATGTGGCTGACTCATACTCATAATCCATCAAATATTCATTAGGCTATATGAAAAATAGGCTGTCAGAACTCCGCCGAGGATATCATTTAGGTCTTTGGGTCTTTTATGGAATGAGTAACAGAATTGCTGCCAATTTACCGTCTACTTCCACTGAATCCCACTGAGGCTTTCTCTGCGGTGGCATTAGACGAGTCCTCTGCTAAACATAGGCGGCACCAAGACTTTACTGGACTCGGTCAGCCTCATCCAGTGACCTCCAGCCAGCTCTTGATGGAAATCTAACCAAGCATCACGCCCAATTTGAGCCTCCAGAGTAAACAAACAGGAGTGCTCTCCTAAGATACAGAGGCTAACAGCCGGTGGAGGGGAGTCTGTCTGGAGCTCCATTTACTCCGTATGATGTTAAAGCCCAGTTCTTAGAACAACATACACTACCTACTGAAGATGTTTGAAGAACAAGATATAATGTGTTATTGAAACATAAATCTGTCTGAGATGTTCATTTATCATAAACTGTCATCAGACTGACACTTTCTGTGTGTCGGTTTTTGGAGAAATGTAGCAAGCTAAGCTACAGCTACATGGTGAAAGAAGCTTGCCATGTATAAGCATTTATTACACATGTTTTATATTATTATCATTATTATTATTTTTGTAAACAGTCCAGGCTCTGTTTGTATGTTTAGTTGGACTGCTCTGTACTAAAACAATCAGCTTGATCTACATTTGTTTAACCTGTCTGAAAGGGCTGGTCTTTAAATAGTTTCTGTTATTTCCTCTTTGTGTTGCCTTCATTAATCTTTTATTGTGAAGCTCTTTGCGACGTCTGCTCTTGACAAGTGCATATAGATTAACTTTGCTAACTTATTGATTTACTTACTTGCGGAAATTTCAAGCAACTACGTTTGGAAAGCTACAGCAAATCAAGCTCATTCTCCGAAGATGGAGGTAGCTGGGCAACTTATTTAATTGACCTAAAAGAGTGTGTTGAACATATTAGTGATTTAATATGCTGAAATGTTTCTATGACAGCCAATACAATAAAGTACCAGTCCAGAACTGCTGCCCACTAACAGGAGGAGGAAGTTTGACCTTGGACAGTGAAAGAACACTCCGCTGGCTGCGCTTCAACTTAGTTGTGGGAGAAGCTAACCTGCAGGGTCAGAAAGAAGTCCCAGTCTAACCCTGAGCTTTGAGTTGATTTCCCCTCAGGTGGGAAACTCTGAGTTTCAGGTTCCAAAACAGCTGATTTGAGTTAGATCCAATGACTCTGAGTAGCTCTACTCCCGGTTCAGCGCGTGCACCACGACTATAAAAAGCCCACATTAATAGAGCCCGATACTACGATTCACCATGGCAACAGGTGACAAAAAAGAGGTCCTCAACTTTACATCCTTATGTGGACATTGAGCGAGTATGAACATGTAAAAGTAACACTGCTGCATCGGCAAAGGAGAGGGAAGTGGTGTGGGAGAAAATTGCAGCTCGAGTCAGCGTATTAGTCTCAATAGTCGATAAATTTAATATATAGGCTATTTAATCAAACTTTTAATATCACAGGTAAAAACTTGGTATGGTGTTGAAACTCAAATTTGTTTTCATATAGTAGCAATCCAGCGGGAGAAAAGCAGACTTTGAAGCAGCTCAAATAAAAACTAGTCTCATAGTGCTACCTTACTTGAATCATATTTGACACATAAAAGTAAATATAATTGCGTATCTGTTTCAGTGTGCATAAGCTTTATCCCCAAACTAATGTTGGTTTCACACACATAAATGTCTTCTCACCTATATCTTGTTTAGTTCATTCATTTGGCCATAAATTAACACCTCCTGATGTGAATGTAACTCCCTGCAGAGTAATGCAGCCTCTTCTTGAGGCTCCTTGACTAGACTCAGTTACCATAGTAACAGGAACGGAGCTAAAGTTCCCTCTTTCTCTGATACGAGCTTGAGTTACCCCTCTGTCTCAGGTTTGAGTGAACTCCCTTTCTGAAATGGAAAACCCAGAGTATCCCTCATTTAACAGACTCAGTGTTTGCACTGCTTTCTGAAACAGACCTGTGGACGTTACCACGCTACTTGAGCAATACTGTAAACCAATGAAGCTACTGAAAAGGTATTTGATTCAGAACAGAGTTGCTACCACAATGTTACTGAAAACTAACTGTAACGCTGCTATTTGTAGTGACGTTACTGACCAACACTGATGACCTCTCAAAGGTCTCCATATTTCAAATGAAACCAGAAGGCTTCTGACTCCCAAAAAAATGGCTTAAAGGCTTTATATGAGATTTTTCACACTTAAATGTAATAGAAATCAAGTATATCCTCTGAAAATAACTCTGTGAGTCATGACTGTCTACAATGGGTGTAACACCCGAGTCCCACTGTCTGTGATGTTTTCAGAGTTTTCTGACTCCTATCTTCAGTTTGTTTACATCGCCAGGACGGCCGGCAGACTCCTCCCCTCGCGTATAAAAGTTGTTTAATTGAGGGACTAGAGAAAAGAAGAATAACATACTGTACTCACTGCTTAACTGCGTTTCTAGATCACGGTCATTTCGGGTAAATGTACATGCAGTGTGAAGATACGAGCATAATAAAGATCTCTAGCATTAGCATGCTAACACAACAATGCACCGCGAGTTGTTTTGGTTTCATGCTGGTGCTCAAGGGCGACATCTGCTGGATTAAAAAATTGCATATAAAGCCTTTAATCAGCGGTGTAGGGCTACAGATTCAGAATCTGTCGATAGAGATTAAGTAGCAGTGAACGACTCCATCACAGTTCTGCCAAGCTGAGACATAGCCTGTGGATATTATCACAGTTTGATTCAGTGTTAATTGGCCCAGCTTTGAGTATTAATCTTTCCGCTTTTAATTCACCTCTCTTTAAACAGGCGAGTGCTCTCTCCTCTGTACTCACACGTCCTCTAAATCACTCTCCTCAGTCGAGCGGCTGAGCTTAATATCCTGCCCTGTCAATAGCAGCTGAGAGGAGGGAGACTTTATGTTCCTGGGGTCTCATGACAGCCACTCTGAAATGTCTGCCTGAGGGCAGGAGCTCAAACTCATTCTGCGAGGGGCCAGTCAGGACACTCTTGAATGGTATTGGCTTTCCTCAGAGCCTCTTACACTGTAATTGTGAGAGCTGTATACCTGACTTCCTCCAATGATCTGATTTGTCAGTTTTATAAGGCTCCTAAGATTTTCCTACTGAATAAGTGAAGTTTCCTCACCAGACTTTTATACACAAGGATGCTGTTGTTGTTTTGTCTTTACAAAAGTCACAGCAGCTTTTACTTTGAACTTAAGACTTCCTGTTCCATCTCCTTAAGTCAGTCAGTAAGTCCTAGTTTATTCTAACCATCATAGTACTCTTCTAGTCATAACCAAGAACTCTGAGTTTCCTTAAACATAAGGACACCTGGACCACAGGGGGGAAAATCTGAAAACACTCATGAGTCAGGCTGTCGTGGAATTTATTAACAACTGATCTGTTTTCTGTTGTGATGTCTTGTACAAGGACTTATTGGCCCGATTTTATTGAATTGCTCAACTTATTATTTCACCCAAATGTCCAATTTTTTTCCCTCAGCTTACCGGTAATTATTTAAAACTGAATTGTGAAACTTGTTTTAATAATGACACATGACCAGTGATAAAAGACCAAGTGATAACTTAGACTGTAGTAATTTACTCTAGTTTTATCAATGTATATTAAGTTACACTTTAAATTAAGGTCACAATATTCCCCATTAACTAGTTACTTATTAGCATGCTAATTAGTAGCATTCTAGCTGATAATTAGTCATTACTTTATAAGTAATAATAAAGCATTTATAAGTACCTTTTTCTACATAATGATATTCTATAGCTAACTGGCCATTAATTCCCTCAATACCCTTCTAATGACTGCTTATTGGTAGTCAGTAAGGAAGCTGTTGTTCATGAATTATGATCTTAATATGCTTACTTAGTATTGTCCTTATAAGGTAGAAGTAAGCAAAATCATATTAAGATCTTTATTCATGTAAAGCAACTTACCTTACAATTAAAGGCAGGGTTGGCAATTTTTTTAAACTAGCAGGATTTCGAAAGTAGCATTCTCTCAGTGCTCCATCTACACCCACCCCCTCCCCTCTGTGCTCCCTCAAAAGCCATGCCCCTCAATTACAAGCACAAGCGCTGTTGCTCCAGAAGCGGACCTCAGCTCATCGTTTGCATTGTGAAGAAACTAAGTGGTCTCATGTCTCACAAAGAGGTACACTTTATTATAACACGAAAAAAAACATGACCATTTTTCTACTCACAACATCCAATGACAAACTCACAGTATTAACTCTGTCATCGGTGACGCACTTTGAGTGCGGACTGATGCACGCAAGGGGTAGAGAACGAGCAGGGAGATAGAGAGGCATGATTGGTTCATCAAATTGAGTTTTTAAATGCTTACAACTG
Organism: Labrus mixtus; assembly: GCF_963584025.1. Taxonomy (NCBI): domain Eukaryota; kingdom Metazoa; phylum Chordata; class Actinopteri; order Labriformes; family Labridae; genus Labrus; species Labrus mixtus. Next base: position 17,853,255 of record NC_083612.1, on the reverse strand, counting down.
CTACAGATGACACATTTGCTTCGTTCCTTTTTCAGAGCACATGAGTTATTAATTTCCTTTAGGACCTAAAGACAAATTTTAACCAAAATCTTAAAAAGTGTATCTGGAGAAAATTACCAACCTTGGCTTTATTAAGCAGTAATTAGGAGGGTATCAAGGGCACTCACTTAGTTAATATCCTGTTAGCTATAGACAGGTCATGTAAAATATGGCAATAATAAACGCTCAACAATGACTGACAAGCAGCCAACATACTACTTTTTATCATGCTGAGAAGCAACTAGTCCATGGTGAATATTGTGACCTTAATTGAAAGAGTTACTGTTTGTTTATTTATTGTATTAAGGATTGAAGAACATGTATCCTTTGTGATCACTTCTTGGAGTCATAATCCATGTATTCTAAAAATCAGGTCATGATTACAGCTTTAATACAAGTTTGAACAAATAATACATTCATAATGATATTAATCATTTGTACATTAAGAAACTGTTCTTTGTATTAGAAGTTTGGATTAGTCAGAGGAAGTGTTGTGTAAATATAAGCTGAAAGTTCTTGTGTAGCGTTATTTTCTAAGCTGCAGTCACACTGCCAACGGGTTGAGCCCAGACTTAGGACAGCAGGGAAAGTCAATTTTTTGCCAGCATCACAGCAGTGTGTAGTTGTCAGGCTTTTGCTTCCTAATCTTAAAGAGCTGCATGAGAGGACAATATTAACTCTGCATGAGTGCTCTGTAGTTATTCTCACTTATAATCTCATGACTGGTTTTGCCATTCTTCTTCTAAAGTAGAAGAGGACCTGTGTTTCTGCCGCCCTATTACAGGCAGCAGCTCCCATGTTTATGATTGTTGCAGGTTCCTGCAAATGTCAGTGCACAGAGATGGACGTTATCCTGATAACACTGTTTTCAGCATGGAACTCGAAACCAGCTCTAACCCATCACACAGGACTGGGTGAAATTTAAATAACTTCTTGGAGACAAAAGATGGAGGCTAATGAAAATATCAGATGCATCGCTTTCACCAGTGACATCTCCCAGTCTGACATGATCAATAGAATCATCCCTCTGAACATATTAATATCACATTGTTTTACAGTCATGGCAATGAAAAGTGGCAGTTTGGTGGGTTATCTCTTTAAGGTATCGATTTTAGCCAAGACTCATCTAGGGCAATAAAGTCATAGTCATTTTGTTTTTGTTTGGTTTCTTGGTGGCTTTTTGCTCTTCTGTTTTTTTTTTGACTGCTGTTCTTCTACCAGGTTATTAAGAACAGAGAAATGTTTATTGTGTTTTCGAGAAACACTATTCCTAACCCTTTCAAGAAGATGAGAGGTTTGAGTTTTTCTATTGAAACAAGGAAGCAACATACATAAAACAGCATCTTTCAATTTATATAATTTGGCACCACATATTTTTAAGTAATTCATAATGCTAAAGTTTTTGCATGTCTGGATGGAAAGAATTGAGTTAAGTACTGAGTGTCTGAGTGTAATAAAAAAGTGATAACTAGAGTGATGCATAGACATGAATTCATTCATTTATGGATATACTCTTAGAATTTATAAATCCTAATGAAGATTGATGAATAAATCAGAAGTCTTGTAGTTCTCTGTCAAACGGGAGTGATTAGCATGAGCTAATCAATTATGTAGGATAAGCTATTTCTAAGCTTAGCACGGGGAAGCTACATTCGTCTTAATTTTGCATATCCTATAAAAAAAACAGAGTAACTCCCTATCTCTTCCTTTAACCGTATGTTTTAGTGTTCAGATGAAGGTCCTCACAGGTTCCTTTGTGTTTGGAATCATTGGCAGGAAACACATTTGGAGAAAGGGCCATTCTTTGTTGTCTTCCTTGGACCGTGTTAAAAACATATTGAGAGACTACAGAGGGTTTTTAGCATCGAGTGTTTTTAATGATCAAAGACGATGCAAACACATTGGGGTTTGTGTATGAACAGAATTAGTAACACTTCTGTGTGTGAGTGTGTAATATCTGTTAGCTGATATGTGTCCTGTGTGCTCTGACAGATGCCATGTTACTGGTGGCAGACAGACTGGAGGGACCATTTAACATCGAAGCTGTTATAGCGCCGGTCGACATCAAGATCTCTGAGGCCATCATGACCATGCAGGACAACAGCATGACAGTGTCAGCCAAGGTAATGCATTTTGAATGAGCTCTATACGTATGCGATGGTATCATTTATAAAAGTAATTTATCTCCCCTTTGAAACGTGTACAATACAGGAGGACTTTAAAGGTTATTTCTATAGAATTTAATCATGTGAATATTATTATAATGATTATTTGCAAAGAAAAGGGGGATAAAGAAATCATACAGAACACATTAAACCTAGAGACAAACAGCTTTAACATTTTAAAGTCCAATTATTTGATACTTTAGCACATCTGTAATGCAGGACTAGCACTCAGTCTTTATCTTTTATCTTCAAATCTTGTATAAAACCATTTAACTGTGTGAAAAGGTGACTTTTTGGAGAAGGTTTATCATGAAAGAGAAGCAACTTATTTCTTTTTAGCCTCATGAGAGTTTAACTTTCTAATCAGTCTTTGGCATAGTATAAAATTAAGGGCAGCACATTTACAATATTATCACATGAAGTCTTTTTTCGACTCTCTTTCTTATTAAAAATCATCTTTATCAGCTCTCTTTGTTCCTCCGATCCTTTGGTGTGTCCTGACATATCTTCATGACAAAGTTACAAAGGTCACTGTGAAGGAGATGTCACATTATTTTACATTTAAGGAGGAACTACGATTTACAACTTCACCTGTCGTCCATGCTTTTGTGCTCCATCCTGGAGCCTGGCTGACAGATTACTCTGTGATTACAATCTTTCCCAACATGCACATTTTGAACAATAAGTCTTTCTCCTATCGCAGAGCCAGAGAGCATTGTGCTTCTATTCCTGCTGTACAGTACCAACCTGTTGAAAATCAGTTTGCGTGATGTTTAGGATAGTGGAATTGTAATCATAGTGAAGAATTGATAAATATTAGAGAAGAGACAGCTTCTTGTCTTCACAGCCATGTAGCACATTAGAGTGCTCCATCACACACCGAGCCAGGGGCCAGCAGACAGCGAGAGAGGAATGCTAATGAGCTGAGCTGTTTGGGCCCTAAGAGCCTGAAGAGACCATGCCATGTGAAAACTATCTGTTCTCACAGTGAATGAACCTCTGTGAACTTAACATCGTATTTGTTATAGATCTTACATTTTTATTTTAGTCTCTATGAACAAGGACACATACTGTAAGTTTGCATTATGGGGAATTATTTTTGACCATATATTTGGAAAATCTTAGTTTTCCTCCATGAAACAGATCTCTTATGTTTAGTGTCTAAGTATAACTCAGCAGTCTAACAGTAAATATTTTTTATTGAATATAGAAATTCTGCAATTGTACGCAAGCTGGAATATCTACCAGAAGGTTCAAAACAAAAGTTTTAACCTATATCCCTGTTCAAAAAAAAAAAAAGTGAGAGAATAAAAGTTTTTCATTTTGAAGCAGCACGGTCAGATTGAAACACAGCTTTCAATTGCATGTGAGTAACAACATATCAGGGGTTATTCGCCACCAATCTGCTACCTCCTGTGAAAGGTGACTCTAGCACTAATAGACAGCCAGGCCAGCGTTATATGTTTTTTTTTCTATCACGAATCACAGACCAGATATCATGCTGTGAGCAAATTGACACAGGCTTTTCAAGGGAGAACTGTCAGTGGTGTAGGCCGAACACAACTTCTGTGGAATCAAATTGGATGTGTATTATACAAAGAAATAAAGGTACATACCACCCTGGTACATTAAAGAAAAACATGCCGCTTTGGCTTGTTGATAATTAGGTTTTAACTAGCTCACACCTCATATGCTTATTATGAGACACTGATGTATCCTGTTTCACTTTTCCCTTGTGCCTTCTCCACCCTCCATGGCTATTGGATCTCCCTCTGTATTATTCTAGGTTTTTCAAGGGTGTGGTCAGCCAAAGCCATCAGGAATAGGCAGGTCTGCACGCGGCATCTCAGACGTGTTCAGTGCTCGATTCAGACCCTTCACCCCTGAAGAGAGACCAACTACAGCAGCTGGAACAAGCCTGGATAGACTGGTATGTACAGTACAGACAAGGAGAGATTCATTGTATAATGTTATGTGGATATGCAGTGAATATAATGTAGAAAAGGCATTCAAGGATAGGTTATTAAAGAGAGAGAACTGATGGCTATCTTAGGGCAAATCTTCTGTATGAGACATTCAATGCTTTCCCAAAATAAAAAGTCTTATTTTGGGGATTTCACTGTGAAGACTAATTGAGGCTAAAACATCTTATTAATGAGGGTTTCATGGGAAAAAAATCTATATTCTGCCAGTACATGAGGCTAAACACACTTCCGTTCCCAGCTAAACTGATTTTCAGACCCGCACAGAACATTATTTTGAAATATTATTGCGGAGGCAGACTTGGTGAAGACATACTGAGCTCAAGGCCAACTTACCAGGGCTCAAGTCCAAAGACCGGGAGAAAAAAAAGGGGGACCCTCAAGGATTCCAAGAAAAATATTTGTACATCCCCATCATGCAGACCTTGTAGACCCCACACCAAACTCTACTCAGAGTTAAAATATTTCATGCAAGGGGTCACAGAGATGTCAGAAGTGCAGATATTTTTCAGCACATTTTCTGAGGATATATTAATCAGTGTCTATCGCTGCAGGAAAATCACACAAAAAAATGAACTCTGCCTTTTCCCAGATTAAGTGCTACTCTGAGAATCTGTCTTGAAGAGGGTAAAATAGATCCAACATCCACCCACCACACTTCAAGAGGATGAAAAATCCTTAAGACATTAATTGAGGCTATAAAAAGATCCATTGTAGCACCTCACGCCACTATAACACGGTGTAGGAGGCTGTCTGTGTCAAGCTCCAGTATATGAAAACTCTGAGCCCCTCCATTTCACAAAACTTCCAAAAACCCGCAGCTCGGATCAGTAAATCCAAACAGCCTGCCACTGCATCTTAATTACTTTGTTACATGTGGCCATGATGCCTCTCTGTGATGACAACGGCTAAATAAGCCAAGCTGTCTTGTTGTCATGCATTTGGATGAAAAACGGGTAATTAAAACAGACTTCAGAATGAGCAGAGATTATTAGTTTTATACTATTTAATGTATTGAAATAGTAACACACATTTTACAATGGCCCCTTTAACAGAATGTGTTTAGATGTGCAACTAAAGTGTTATAACTGAATTTGCATTTCAGTGTGATAACAACTTCAATGTGCTTGGCCAAGGATATAATTGTATTATTAAATCATGTTTTTTATGTCACCAAATTGTCCTTTGACCAATCCATTTAACAAATGCTTGTGTAATCCTCTGTCCAATTGGTAAATCCATTCATTAAATGCATTATTATTCTCTGGAATAAAAGGCACAATCTTCTGCTGTTGGAATTGTTTGACAGGATTATAATGGGAAAGATGCAGGAGCAGAGAAGCAGGCTTTGTTGTGCACTGTGTCTTCATAAGTAGTCTAATCTTCCTGGCTGTGATTGTTAGAAATTAACTTGTTAAATCAGTACAGCTTTTGTTTCATGGCCAGATTTTTTTTTTTCTAAATGTCATTCTTAAAATTCAGCATATCCTCGGTATACATGCAGACTTTGTTTTTAAAAGTTATCTAGATGAACCTCTTTGTTTCTTAGCACACTCACAGACAAAGAGTGTGAGAGGGTGGACAAATTACTAAAAGGCAGAAGCACATTTGCAGGAAATCCACAGGTCCTGATTAATAATTCATGTTTGCAAGCTCTCAGACCTGCCTCTTGTAAAAGAACAAATCTTCTAAGAAAAATGGGTTGGGTTGCTCAGGGTAAGACTTACTCATCTTACTCTGTCGCTTCATTTCGTTGTGTAAATGTAAGAAGCAGTTACACTGGAACATATCAGTGCTACACACTGAGTCTCTGAGGGGCCGTAAACTGTTAATTTTTCCAAGAACAGTTGATTGCATCAAATGAAACAAGTGTTCTTATTCGACCCCTTTTGACTCATTCTGAGTATAATACTGCTGTTTACAGGCCTACGTCATTGCTTTGATTATATCAGATGGCAGCAGATTTCAAACTAAGTGGGAAAATAAATTATGAATAAAAAAACGTTGGGGTGCTAAATGTCACAGTGAGATGAGTCTGCTGGTGGATGGATTATTTCTGCAGCACCATTTATCATTTAACTTTTTTGCTGTACTCACTAATAGACATTCTTTTGCCCATATTCTCTGTCTCACTCTGTTTCTCTGATGTCCAATTAAATCTCTTTCTTCTTCAATTCTCTGCTGCTCCCAGAGGGCTGTGTGGAGGACAATGCAACACAGTGTAAGCATTTCATTCCTCCTCTTACTTGCACCAACTCATCTGTCTTGTGGTGTTTTAATCAAGCTGCCCATACAGCTCCGCTTCTTTACATTATTCAAAGTTGAAATTGATTGCTTGTTTGTGACATGGCTGTGTTTCTTTTCTTTCTTGAATTATTATACTTGTTGGTGTATTTGTGAACTAAGTTGCTGGGGTGGATATTTTAAACAGTTTTTCCATGGTTGACTTTCTTGAACATAATTAGACTGGCAGCATGTTGGGTCTGGTGTTAAAGAAATGTTGTTGTAAATTCCTCTTGGTTTTTAAATTTCTCTTCCTGCAGGGTTTCCCCCACCATTCAATGATATTTAGCTCTGCTTCTCTTAAGTCTTAAAACCTTTTATCAAAGGTGTGATCTGCATGTTTTTGCATATTAACCCTGTGATATCCTAGACAAGTGTCCAAGGTGTGTCTTTGACTTTGTCCTAGTGCATGCTGGGATCCTGTTGTGCACCAGCTGTTGCATTGTATAGAGATAAAACAGAGCACGCTCTCTTTCTTTTGCTGCTGAATGTTTCTGATTCCACCGACAGGTTTAGATGATGGGCACGTTTTCTGACCTAGATTTCTGACCTAGTTTTTGCTTAGATGAATGTCTTGGAGTTTTAATCAAATATTTAACTCTGTGGGGTGCATTGGTAGTCTAGCAGTTAGTACGCACCCCATGTACAGAGGCTTAAGTCCTTCTTAGTGTACAGCCAGGGTTCAAATCCAACCTGTGGCTCTTTTCCCGAGTGCTGTTCTCCATTCGCTCTCTTTTTCTCCAGTTTCAGACTCTATCCTAAAGATAAAGATAAACTTTATTGATCCCCCATGGGGGAAATTTGTGCATTACAGCAGCTAGAGAAAACAGGGGACGGGAATATAATTATTAAAAATAAAAATAGAAGTTAAAATCAATAGTGCAGGATATAGTGCAGTTTATTTAAATGAAACTTTCTGAATACGACTGTATATAAACTACAACTTCATATCCAATGATGTAGTATAAGCTGTTTAATATTGTGTATTTATTTTAAAGTTTGGCTTAAAATGCTTTTGTTGAACTACTTGAAGCCTTCTCCAGAGTCCTATATGATCCAAGACATCAGCACTGACCAAGTCAAAGGCATATTTAGAGGTGTTGTAATCTTCTAAAGAACCACAGTTTCAAAAAAATCTTAAATTTATAACAAAACATCTTATCACAATAAGAAAGGATTTCAATATTTTCTTACAACCCTGTACATAGGAAAACATTATTTTCTTTATAGTGTATTGCCTTGTGAAAAATGGTACAGGTCAGGTACCTGGTACAGGTCTGGTTGTTTTAGTGATATTTATTAGTTTTTTCCTAAAATGACTTGCAGCAAGAAAGCAGCTATTTGTGTAATAAGTGACCTTGTTGATTCGTCAGAGATCACCTTAATTATAAAATCATTGGCCTCAGGTTAAGGAGGGTTAAGTCAATACAACAATTGAGAGTCATGAATAGAGATCCAAGTTATTTTTAGCCTTTTTAACCCATTTTGTTTTAGTCTTGGTCTGCTTTTTAATGATCTAACACCTCGGCCTGTCATCAGTCTGTATCTCAGATTAGAGTGCTTACAGTACATACTGTCTAATCTTCTTTGTTATTCAGCTCACTGCTAAACCATAGAAAGCTGAAAGAGGTCGGTCTCTGGTGGGTTTATTAAGTCCTCTATAGCTGACTTGTGTAATCGCTTCTGTTCACTTCATGTGGACAAGATAACATTGTGAATACAAATACTTTTGCTGTATTAAGACTCAAAAAAACTACTCAACCTCTGTATACTTTGATTTATGAGGGTCTGTTTATTTTCTTTGTTTGTAATTCTTCATCTAATGGAGACTAGTTGACCATCACCCATACAACTGAACCCTATTTGACTGCCTGGTCCTGTTTAATATATATTAATGGTAAAGCCCTACAGTTTTTACAGTTGAATCTGTCTTTCTGTGGTGCAGATTCATTGCAGAGACTAAATGACCTTTTCCTTCTAATTCAGAGGAAATCTTTTCTTAGAATAATAGAGAATTGTCCCTTGTCCGTTTCCATAGCACCATCCACAAAAGGCATCCCTGCTAGAAAATCAAAGAGATTTAGCTTTATTTCTTTGATAATTTGTGTGCATAAATCATAGTGTTTTCTTACATACTTACTTGTTGACAATTAAATGGAAACCAATGGTGAGCCATGGTTAACCCTAACCCCAGTCATTAATATACTCTGAATGTTATCAATGACTGTTTAAGAGATTGACCTCGATTAGATTGTAGTGTGTAGTGGTTTGATACAATATTTATCCATAGTGGCAGGGCTCTAGGATATATATTAATGATCCAATGGTCCAACACTATTAAACGGACTGGACTGGACTATCTCGTGGATTGAAAATATTTTGCATGGTTTGGTGATTCCCTGACTTTTTCTAGGTTTTAATTTTACTTTTTTTTTTCACAAGAGGTTTTGAAGGTTCCCTTGTCTTTCATCTGAGACCATCATGTGCTTAAAAAAAATGTTCTCCAATATTTAAGTGAGATAGCATTTGTAAAACTAAAGATATAGGATATTATGTTAAGTTCTCATAACTTAATGTTAAACTTAACAATATACCTCTTCACTATTACTTGTGAGTGTTAAGATTAAAGTATTGTTTTGTTCTACTACAGAACATAACCCTTAATATGAAGTCACTTGGTTATTCGCTGAAGACAACTTATAGTGTTTAACACACACTGTTGTTTGCAACATTTCCACCACCATGTGTTTCACATTCACATTTAATTTCCAAGGGCGTTGAGAAAGGGTCCATAACATGGGTGTAAAACAAAATTTATATTCTTCATTTATTTTGCCAGTGATAAGCAGATGTCTGATGACACAATTCTGACAGAAATGACTTTGTTCTCTGTCGGCTTAATTCAACATTGCTCAAAGGACATTACCGTCAGTTTCCCCATTACGCAAATGCTTGCAGAAAAATGTGACGGATGCCCTGAGGGAACTCCATCACTGATTTATTTGACCAATTTCTAAGTATTTTGAGCCTCTCTAATGGGGTTGTTTGTTGTTGAACACAGTTGAAATGGGGATGCAGTTGGAGAGAAAGTAAATCAGTCATTAGCAGTGGCCAGGCCTTTCTCCACGCTCCATTTCACATTGTTTAGCAGCATGCCAGGACCAGGGAACTATCTGGCAAAGATTATTTTCTACTGGAGGAAATAGTGTAAAAGAAATGATCTGGGTTTTATTTCTTCAATCAATCAATGTATGTATGTAATTCAATTTTGAAAGGCACCACATATCTATACTTTAGTGTCCATTTGTTATTGAGGCCACACTATACAGAGAGGACTAAAGGGTTTTATGGAGATTTAGGGGAACACACTGTGAATTTCAATGCATGGAAACAAACCCGGAGCTGAGCATTCCTCAGTCTCTGAAAGGGGCTAGAATCACTATTCCCCCATGAAAAGCTTGTTCTTGCCAGAGAATCAGTCACTGAGAAATCACTCCGCCCAGTGCCATTGCAGACACATCTGCCAGTAATGACCAATGGCAACATAGCCAAACTGGTGAAATCCATGAGTCATGCAGTAAAATGTATCCAGTTATACTTCGAATGGAATGCTGCCATGTTCTGCAGAGCTCTTCTCCGCAGTGTTTCTAGTTAATCGCCTCGATTTCTGTGCAGATCAGCAGGCAAAAAGAAGAACAAGTGTTAAGACCAGTTAATCGCACTGGCAGGCTAATTCTGTATACTGGGCATGCTGAGCTAATGTTTTAGCAGCAGTAAGAACCACAGGGTGTGAGTGCTGTTGGGGTTTTTAAACTCTGTTTTACTTTGTGCTGACAAAGATCTTGAGAAGCATAAGTTTATACTTTGTCGTATCAGAGTTTGACTACATCTGTTGGTTATTGAAAGAGTTCAGACTTTACTATCTGTGGCTGCGCTTTGGTTTGATGACAGTAAAGAAAACAAAGTAGCACCATAAAGTATTGAACTGCAAACATGTATACTTTCCTTAACCCCTATGTTACCCCTCCCCATGGGTCTTTCTCTGAATTCCATTAAAACCAGCACGATATCTCTTAACATTGATTTTCAAAGCAGAACAGGATATACTTGAATTATTAAGTCAGTTCTGCAGAGCATCTTCAGTGTTTCAGACACGTGGTGTCATTTGTTCCTAGTAATGTCTAACTGGATGATACTTGCTATGAATAGTACAAATGCCAAATCCCATACAGCAGGATACAATTTCAAAAAGCAGTCAAATTGATCATAAAACACCTTGAGGTATTTTTGATTTTATACAGACGATTTTTTGAATCGTGATTTGACTTATGCAATTAACAAATGGTATTCCTGGAAACTCTGACCAAAGCTGTAGATGATACAGAGCGGTCTCTTTTTCCAATTTGTCAAAAGGGATGAAAGATCTTGTATTGGTCAGTTTACTTGTTTTTCTGCATATTAACTCTAGACTAGACCATATGATCAGATATGGAAATGACTCTTCAGTGTAAATTAGATTTAAAAATTATGCTGAGAGCCTGAAACAAGCATTTTTTTCCCTGTGCTATTTGAGATTTTTTCACTTGACACCTATTATGATGAGTTTAAATTAATGGGTGGTATGAACTGGGTTGTCTCACCAGTCACCTCCATGGCTTAATAGAGGGCGATGAAACCGTCCATCCAGAGGTGATTCTGTCCGTCAAAAGAGATGGAAAGCTGACAGAGACTGATGTGTAATCAGCCATGTTCGCTCAACAGAGACCTGTCTGTGAAAATGAATTGGGATTAATGGACATGGACAGACACAACAGATCAATTGGGCCACCCTCTAACTCTGCAGTGTTTAAAGGCAACTTCAGCACTGTGCTTATCCATTTACTTCCTCACGGTTTATTTAGAGTAGTTTGAACTTTTACATCTTTTATGTGTCTGTGCTATTCACATGAAACAGTGTTCTTGAAGTGCTTTTCATGCTTGGCTAAGCTAGGGGTGCAGATACAATCTGATGCATCACAAACATTGCACTAAAATATTCCCCTTGGACTTGGTTGTCTTGCAATTTCAATGCTCCAATCTCTCACAAAAACACATAATCAAGAGAAAATTGGAAGGAAAACCAGGTTGCAGTACTTGGTATCAGTGTGGCTGTTCCTGCTGAATAAGAAAAAGAGTGCTAGACACATAATGGGCTGCTTGGGGGATCAGCACAGTATGGCACTCTTACAGAGCTATAGTGTGGTAAATGACAAACCATTTTGATTTTCTGTTGTTTGAAGGTTCCTGCTCCTCTGCTGAGTTTCTTTGGCAAGCTCATGAAGACTTTTGCTGCTCACTCTTCAGGGAACTTGTCTTTATATTTTTTTTACAATTGTATACCAAAGACAAATACAAAGACTTCTGGTCTTTGGTTTCTGACTGACTAGTACCCATTGACTGTGTAAAACATTACCCAATGAACATAGTTTTTGTGATGTCACCCGTTGGTCTCTGAAGAGGCATTTTGAAGCTGAGCAATGACAGGTACCATAATGGAAATGCGGACTCTACCTAACTTTCAGTCACTGTTGTAAAAGACAAAGAGTTAGCGTTGAGGTCGGCATTTAGCCTCCTGGCAAACAATTACAAGGCACCCGCCTCACAGTCAATCATTCACGCCAATTATCATGCAAATGTATGCAAAAGCCTTAATATACTTAATATAGTGAAAACCAATGCATTAAGAAAACTTCAAACCACTGTATAGTTTTTACCAATAGAGAAATAAGCTATTTCAAACCAAAACCATTTTTGTATCAGGCTGTGAACATGTTGGTTTCTACAGTAAAAATTGGTATTTTAACATTAGCCCTATTGGGGATTTCATGGCTTTTAGAGCCATTTTTAATCTTGCGCGAGAAGAACTGCACTTTTTTTACACTTCTGCACTTCTTTTTCAATACCCAAGGTTGCCACCTGGTAGTATCATTAACAAATATTTCAGTAGCCTCATCCCTAAACAGGAAAACAGACCAAGTGGAGACCAAATCAATAGAAAACATAAATAGCCATTCTTGGACCCACCCACAATTATCTAATGACAATGTAGCTAGTCTCAATATACACACATTTGCTTGTAAGTGCAGCTAACAAACAGCTTAGTTTTTTTTTTCTAAACCCCATCTCCTTTCTTGCCTTTAAGTTGCTTGTTGTACTGTCACTAATTGTTGGCTACACCTTTAGTCACCTTAACTTATCACAAAAAGTTGGGCTGTATCTTCATCAAACGATAACCAATGGGATCCAAGAATGTGAAAGCTGTTATAAATCACCTGTCTGACTGTAGCTATCAAGCCTGAAATTGGGAGGTTTGTGCAATATCATTTTCCAACCAATTACATGACACTGTTATGTAGATGTGAGTAAAGGTTACCTGGAAAAATGCCATTATTATCCAGGCCAGTGCCCCAAAAAGAAAAATTAATAAACCTGAACCTAATTGTATGTTTGTGAGATAAACAAAACGACACAGATCATTTTCTATTTCCAAGCAATAATTAAAGACAGTTCAACACTTCCTAACTCACACCAGTATTTACCCACTTATATAGCACACAGTCTAGGAACCCTATTATCTTTTCCTGCAGTGTAAAAGAGAGTCATTTCCCATCTCAAGCTAAATTCCAAACTGGTCCACCAAACCTGGCTGCTTCCCCTCTGAGCAGCTTGTCAGTCGACGCTGCCAGAAAGCCGCAGCATGTCCTGGAATCTGCCTCAGCTTCTGCCTCACTGCTCATCAGCAAGCTTTTTAGCCCTCTCCTGTTACCCCTGACACGGTGTGGTTAGCGCTCCTGCCTAAAGGTGGACGTGTTTGCTGTGCTTTAACACAGCTGAGACTTTGTGAGCTAAACTCATCTATGCAGGCAGGCAGGCGAACTGAAATAAACCACAGTGTGTCCAAGGAAATCCTATTTAGTGCATTATTCAAAGCACGGAATCACAAAATGCAGGGCCATTGTGTGTGAAGTGAGCTAACCCAATTGCTATGAGAACCGGCCGTTTTGTACTGCTTCCCTTTGGTGATTTTCTTACTTTTTTTAAACAAGTCTTTTCCTCTCTTTATGTCATTTGAATCCCCCTGTGCAGAGAGTCTAGTTCAAAACGCAATACCTTTAAGTGGTTCCAGTGGGCGTCCATTTGAACTAGAAACTGGAGAATCCTACAATTTAACCTTATATATTTATAAAGGTTAAATGACCATAATGTATACTTAAGTTTGGTCAGAGCCTTATTTTTTTTACAGTGTGTCCTGCAATTAACTGATATTTCTATATGCCAAGTCGTACAAAGAATACTTTTCTGCATGTGGTGACACAGTTTTAATTCCCATGCTAAGACAGTATCCCTGTGGTTCTTTTGGATAGTAGTTCCAGTTTGGCTTGATTTACATAAGAGATGTTCTTCATGCAACGTTTCTGTGTGAGAGCTGGATGGTATCAAGTAACTACGATATTGACAGGAACAAATTATCCTCGATTCCCTTGTTTTTGCACCTATGATTAGCCCAAGGTCAATCAATACTGATGCCATCCCCAATGTTAATTATTCATCAATTTCCATTTCTGCTTATTGCTGTTGTGCTGATGAAGAGGTCTGAGCATTTTCCAGTATGCACTGGACATTTCACCAGTCAATTTATGGCCTTACACCCCAACACATTTGCATTTTTGACATTTACAGTCTCCTGACTCAAGAGTTCAATGAAAAATCGATACAAATGTGGCTCTGAATATTTGTATTATTATTATGTATTAAGGGTCTGCGGTTCAATATGTGTGTGTAAGGCCTATACAGATTACTTTTCTTTCATACTTATGAGTCCAGATGTCAATGCATATATTAATAATGATACTTTGCTGAATTTTTTAAAAGTGTGACCACCTGATTGAAAAAGTTGCTTCAGGAACTTTTACCTCACAGAGAAGCATCTGTTTATAAAGCCTTTTTCCCTAAACGGCATGTTTACCCTTGGGATGGGACACAAAACCAGCTGTGTATGAAACTTCCATCTGTGCTTACATTAGTCAGGTCATGGTTTGTTTAGCAAGAATGTGCTGCACTAAACCTGCTCGGTACTGATCATTGGTGGTACACTTTTACTGAGTTATTATATCCTCGAGAAAAATAAACATGATGCATCAAAGACAAATTGAATATGTATAGAAACGTTGCTAGCGTTCTCTGCAGATGAAGATCAACTTTGATTTTTCTTTTTAACATTAACAGATGCCTCGTAAAAAGCCAGAAAGGTATGACTAATTTCTATCGAGCAGTCATAGAAAGCGTGCTGACCTTCTCTATCCTGTCCTGGTACGGTAACACGACCAGCCAGGGTAAACAACAGCTAGAGAAAGTAGTGCGCAGAGCCTCCAAGATCATTGGCTGCAGTCTGCCTACCATAGCCTCACACTATAACACCAGAATCATCAGGAAGGCTAGAGACATCACCACTGACCCCTCCCACCCAGCATATCACCTCTTGCCATCAGGGAAGAGGTAAAGAAGCATCACCAGTAGAACATCACGCTTCAGAGATATCACCATCCTCCAAGCCATTAGGCACTTAAATATGGCTTAATATTTAAGTGCGCCCCCCCCCTCCCTGCACTATGGAATGCCCCCCTACACTAGGGACATCCATTTGCCATTTGCACTATGAACTGTTCTTCTGCATTCTGGCTTGTGACTCCTGCACCAAGCACTTTATGGACTGGTTACACAACATGTTTACACATCCTTATGTATTGTGCATTATGTGTTTCATTGTGAGGCATATGTGAGCACACAAATTCCTATCAACTGTATTGTTGAAATGGCTATTAATAAACTTGAACTTTTAGTAGGAGAACCTTTTGCAGCTATTTACATTCTGCATATGATCAAAGTGTGGCCCCAAGTTGACTTTTCTCTGTATAAAATGTAAACCTCGGCTTCCTGCTTGTACAATCTGTCATTAGAACCTGTTCTACTGGTACTCAGGTGTTAGAGAGGATGTTGTGTATTTTGTTCGCCTGCAGTCGGGCCATCTTGAGACCTAATGGAGTCAGTATCAAAGTCTTGACCTTCTGTTATCCATCTTTGATTTTCTGCCTGAATAATAGATTATCTTCTGGTTTGGGAGTCCCTCAGCAGAAACATTGTTACAGCCGTACTTTCACATCTTTTAAAGGGACCCCCCCCCCCCCCCCCCCCCCACACACACACACACACACACACACACACACACACTCACACACACACACACACACACACACACACACACACAGACACATACACATACACACACAACTTACTAAAGTGCCTTTTTGATTATTAATATTTCACAGTTTTCGCATCATGTGGGCTAAATGGAACAAATATGAATTTGCTCCATTTAGCCAGATTCACCCAGATGAACAAACTATTGCTTCTTAATTGCTCACTTTGGAGCAAGAACTTGTACTACCATGGGACGTAGAACTAGATAACTCAATTAATTAAGTAAGGTAATGCAAGGCAACTTTATTTGTATAGTTTCAAACGAAGAAAATTCTGAGTACATTGAAAGCAGTGAAACTGTATCTGTTGCTACACTGGAAATGAATTCCTTCGCTCATTCGAGCAGATGAAAATATTAATGCACATAACACATAAAAATGAATGAATGAAAAGTGTTTTATATTTACATGTATAAACCTTTAAAGTTGCTGATTTCCACAGGTTTCCACAGCCTCTCAAAACATTTTTGGAATAAGGTTACAGTTCTGTGATACTAAATGAGTGTTTTTTTACCTTAGTTCATCATTTAATTGTGTGTTAAAGCAAATCCGTCAGTTTTGAGCATTAACCATTTAGAGACTTTATTAATTTGTGTGTTGTCTGAGGCATTTCTTAGAAGTACCAAAAACATATTTATATATGTTTTGACACCGAGATCAACTTAATGATCAAAAAACTTTTTCTTTTAAACTTCACCTATTCTTACACAATGTAAATTGTTGTGTCAAAGAGCATAGTGTACTTGTTAAAAAAAGATCAAAGAAATGGACTGAAAATGAGCACTTAATGGTTGCGGTACACAAACATTTCTTGATCTTAGTTTGAAGCTGAAGCAGCTCTACAAAGCAGGCTGTCCATTTCTGCTCATAGTCTGGAACTGTCTCTTCAGTCAGAGGAGAGCAGAGGGCCAGTGTTGCTGCATGAAAATGATGAAATGAGCAACAGACCCAGTTGGTTTTGTCAAAGGGCTTTTTTTTTTTGTCTTTGAAGAAGTCCAGCAGGCACATGCACAGGTGTCTGTCGGTCTCAGTTTGGTTCTTTTATTATTGGCTGCTTCATTTTTCTGTCTCTCCGGTCACATTTTAGAAGGTGTGATGTTTCTAATCTATTCATGTGCTCTAGCCTGATAACAGCTGACCTTTAATAAGCTTCACAAGACATACGCCAACACCTTGATGCTAAATCCTAATTAACTATCATTTATCCTCCATTTGGAGATTTTTAAAGAAAGTATTCACTGCCTTGTCAGATGAATCAAGAAACCAATTCTCAGCTACTACTAAATAATAGTGCATATAAACTAAGTGCAGCAACATGACTTTGCCTTTGTCGTGGTTGGCATGAGAGGAAATTTCATTAAAAACACAGTATGTAAATTCTGCCGCCAGGGGGCTGTCATCTTAAACAATAACAAAAGATGTTGTGGGAATCATGGGAGTGACTCACTCTGTTACCTCACCCCCGCCCTGATGAAAATTAACTCTGAGTAGATGGGAGTCAAGACAAACGGGCGAAACAGACCTGAGGAAGAGAATATGTTTACCAACTATGTATCCAAGTATATTTGACATGACGTTTTTTTCATCACAACAGCACATAGAGCAACAGTACGGCAGCTTTCAATAGCAGTTCCCGCTTCTTATGCAGCGGTCTTTGACATAACATTTGGTGTTTCCATGGCAACGATAAACATGTTGTGTCTGTCATGGCGGCCGCCAAGAAAGACACGGTCTGTAAAAACTATAAAATGAGGGATTTCTCTGGCTTCCATAACTGTTGGAAATATCAAAGGTAATGTCAGTAATCAATATTTAATTCTAAAAATTTGATGAATTACACTTTTAATCTAACTTTTTAAACTGTCAACAATTAGGCCATGTTTTGCATAAATGGATGAATCACTTCTCCTATTTCTGTGCTCCCACCTATAGACCACATGTGTGAACATCTGTTTATTCAAGTGTAGATCCTACTGAACAATCTTTCATAATATGAGCTCCTTTACTGTATACCAAATGTTATTAATGGAATCACAAGCAAATACGCCCAAACAGTGATGTAAAAATCGTGAAGGTTATTGGGTAATGTGGTTGTCATGTGGGCAAGTTGTGGATTGCACTCTTATTATACCTGCTGTTTGGATTACCAGCTGAGTGTGACGTATTCTATACAAAACCTCCACTGAGTAAATGGTTAGCTGTCGAAATGATCCGGATGCAATAACATGGTCACCTGCTATACAAATGACCACCGGTTTAAAAGTCAGTGAAACAGAATTATAGGTTTAATGAAGAAATATCTGTGACTAAATCATTGGTACTGCATGAATCAATGTGTTAGACCACCTGTAATGCTGAACTTTGCGTCCAAGCAGCAATTATAAGTTACAGCTGCAGTTCCAAAAATCTTGTGTACGTTCCAGTAAACTGCTCCTCTGATGCCTTCTTATCCTGCCAGATACTCTGTCTCCTGACAGAGAACAAGCTGACCTGAGCTTTTTGATTTCCCATGTCAGCCATTGCACCGAACAACTCAAAATTCTGGGTGTGATAACTGCTGCTGTCTTTTTGAAACAAAGGGTCAGTCCTGAAGCTCCTCTGCTCGCTGGTCTCTTTTTCCACAACACAGCAGCCGGGCTGGACTCCTCTGAAATTTTAACTGCCAAACATATTTCATATTTGAAAAGTAACAGCCAGAGAGTTACAGGTTCTGAGCTATCAGATATCTCAGTGTGCACATATTACATTGGCCATCGCTTCTTCTTTCATAAAAAAAAAGAGCCAGTTTTAAAATTCTGCTGTATTTAGCAGCAAAACATGTCCCTAGTCACGACCATCAGCTCCGATCATCATTGATCCCACAGCTAGAAACTTTATGTCCTGCTAGAAAAATCAACATGTTTCTTCTCAGATAAAAACATCCAGGAGTCACTTTCGACTTAAAAAAGACAAGAGGGCAACATTTCTCACTGAAATAACAAAAAAAATCACCTTTTAAATGTTCTACAAAGCAGCCCTGTAGCCTGCAGACTGGGGTTTATTGATCCACACTCAGTATACTCCAAACTGAGACATGGCTGTTGTACATGTGCTGTTCTCTTGCTGGTAATTGTAGGCAATCCTTAACTATTAAAGAATGGCTTTCACCTCAATTCATTTGAATGCTTAAAGCTGTATTTCACACGCACTGATTTTCTAATTCATTAAATTATTATTATTGTTGAGTGATTAACATCTAATAGCTCAGATGTTCTTCTTTTATAACAATGTGGCATTAAGCCTGGTCCACCTCCAACAAGTATGAAAAGCCTGGACAAACGGGAAAAAGACCTCCACTCATAAGGAATAACGACATTATCCTTGTTGTGGCCTTCTCTGAAAATCTTTAAGGATGATATTATATTGTTTGTATTAAAATACACAGACTTTTATGTGCTTCTGTCTACACTGAGCGTTATCTATCAGGTTAGTGGAGTTAGGGCAGAGCAACCTTCAAGTATCCTTTTTTATTAAAAATGCATATTTTTTTTAAAACCGCCTTTTTGTAAATGTTGCTTTGATTTAGCTGCTGTGTCTTCTGCTCTTACAATTTGTGCTACTTTTAAAAGATGCTCTGCTCTTTCATTCAATTTCATTCTGTAATTGGGAGACGTATGAGTCATTTGAAAGGACTGACGGGCTGCTGGTGCATTCTTCGGAGGCAGTTAAATCTTTGTTCTGAAACACAGTGAGTCACCGTGGATCACGTTGTTTTTGTGAAATCGATTAAGATTGGCTTCGTTAATGGCCCATGTGTGTTCTTGGGCAGAGAATCACTTGTTGTTAACAAGGATGTCAGCAGGCGCCAATCATAGTGTTTAATCATGGCTTCAGTGAGCTAAAGCTCCTCTCCCACTCTGTTTACATCAGTGAACAACTACAGTGACAAGCAGGCAGATGTACACTGGACAGAAATGTAGCAAACAGCATGAAGAAGAGCTTATGGCACATACAAGTTAAAGAAGAAGTGTATGGAGATACAATCAGCAAGTCAAATCTTTTTTGGATTTGCTTGAGTGTGTCTTGTTTAATACGGTTATATCAATGCTATTCACAGTCAACATTTGACTTGCAGTTAGAATAAAGCAGATGACTCTGACCTGTGAAAGTGATTTTGAAGTTACTGGACCTACATTTACATGAAATGCCGGAGAGATGCCCTGCATGTTTATAGAGATCAACAACCACTTGACACCACTTCCAAGACTCTGCATAAGCTTGTTTGGAAAAAGGCTTTAATTCAGTCAATACACACAGAAGATGAGGGAAGAGATTGGAATGCTTGAACTGTACTTAAAAGCTTTTTTGTACCTTGTCAACGGAAAATTCATGTTTAGAGGAGATGTGTTTGTTCAATGTACGGGAGTTGGATGCACATAAAATATTTGTTATATTTGAGGGAGATTTTAGCTTAAAGGAAGAATGTACAACTTTTTGAGATTTGTAGATGTCGCCCCTAAGCACTAGCATGAATGCAAAACAAACTGCTATTTCGCTGCACCTCCGCAATATTAACAGCCTCCGTGCTCCTCCAGCGACACACCTCCAACCCCCACTCGAGTTCTCATGGACAAAATTGCAGCTTGAGCTGTATTTGACTGTGGCCTGTTTTTGTTGTGCTAATGTTAGCATACTTCAGTAAGGGAAGGAATGACCGTGATCTAGAAACACTTACATGACATCAAAATAAAAGTGAGTAGGCTATGTTATTCTTTCTTTCTCTAGTCCTTGACTAAAACAGCTTCTTATTCAATATCGACAGTCATGATTCAGAAAGACATTTACATAGAAAATACTTGATTTCTGCTGTATTTATGTGTAAGTTGTCGCACATTCTTCCTTTAAACCACCCAGAACAAATCAGCCCAAAGAATATATGAATATGTCAGTCAAATCAGTTTTGTTTTTGTCATTAAGTCTACCCTCACTGATAACATGTGAAACACGGTAGCCTATAAACAAAAGCTCTCTCTGTACAGTAAATACAGCTCAACAGCACCACAAACTACAACATGTTTTATGACTATACAGTTGTATCAATATCAGGTTTAAGGACAAATTAAGAGTATAACCCTCTTCATTTATTGAAGGACTCTCATATCAGTTCGAGTTGGTTTAAGCTATGTGTGCCAAAAACCTGCAGCAAGTAATAAGTAAAAAAACAAAAACACAAAAAAACTGTTGTAATGAGTCTGGAAAAACCTCCCATCCCTGTCTTCATTCTCTTCTACCCCTGAACCTACAGCTGATACTATCTGTTATTTAGAAGTTTCTGTAGAGCAGCTATCTAAGAGACGAGGCGAGACAGTGAAGGTTCAGCTGTGTCTGATCCTGCAGCCGAAGCAGCACAGACGCATGAAAGCAGCAACTATACGCTGGAGCCAGACTCACTGCCCTGAGCGCTTGTGTAAAGACTAGTGGTTTGTTTTTCACAATTCACCCCAACTACTGTGTACAGTAGTTGTATGTTTGCATAGATGCGTATGTGTGTGTGTATCCTTGCGCGCGCGCGTGTGTGTGTGTGTACGTGTGTATGTACGTGCCTGTTTGTGTGCTTACATGTTTGCATTTATTTATGAACTAATGTTTGTTTACTGCTGGAGCTGTGCTTATGCTGAACTCTTCACATTGCTTATGTGGACTGTATGCTCTGTTATTCTGACTGAACACTCTATTATTCTTGCATAAGCATCAGATGAATCATAAATTGATTGATTTACTTCTGTTTGTATTAATTAGTTATCCCTCCTCCTTGCCTCCAGCTCATCTGAAGTATTCATGTCAGCAGTGACTCTGTTTCCAGAGCAGACCAGATCAATTTCACATGACTGTCTCTACATTTTAAAGGTTAAGTCAAATAAGCTGGCACGGTCTGATCAGATCCATATTTTGTTGTTGGTGCCAGGGTGCTTTGGGCAATCATGAATCAGAGCCACACCAGCGTGTGTTAAAGCTATCCAGCTTTGGTGTCTCAGTGACAGGATTACCACATCAAATGTGTGGACAGTCTCCTGCAGTGGCATCCTGTTGGTGCAGGCCCTTTCATGTCCTGTTAAGACCCGAGGCCTCGCCGTATGTACTCGCCCAAATCCCCAGTGTAACTAGTACATGATGAGGGTTGAGTGTGTCTATGTGTGAGTACATGTCCTTTTATAAATGTGGTTACATGTGATTAGGATTATCTCTCTTTTAATGGCTATCACTGCTGTCCACGTTTACTTTAAATGAGTAACGAGGGCTTCCACTTTAACTGAACAGTCAAAAATATCGTGAATGAAATCAACCAGATGATTATCAAATATGTTTTTGAGGTTCTCAAGTCCAATAGACTTGGCCAATAGAAAGCAATGATCAGAGCGTTTCCATAATTCCTGTCTGAATGATGGCATGACTTACATAATAGTATAACAATACAGATGCATGTGCAACATAAGGAGGTAAAGCTAGTGCAAGTGGACAACCCCTCCTTTTTTTGTGTGCAAAAGTTAATCACAAGAGAAAGTTGTCTTATGTTGTATGTCTCCTCATACCAAATAAAATAAATAAAGCAGTACTCCTTGTGAAAAATTAGTTTTTAGTAGCCATGGCTGTGCAATTAGACATATTATGAAAAACACTCTTTGGTTAGTTAGTCTACTTAGTTTAGCCTAATATAAGCATTGTGTTACCAAGGACAAAAAATCAGTCATTCTTTTAAACAGGATAAACTATAGAGGAAGGCAGGGTAAGGGTTTAAAAAAATCAGGCGGAGATTTTGGAAACGTAAGACAACAGGAAATAGATTACAAGCTGTAGGTGTGAAACTGGGAGTTTAAAAACATGAAAAGAAAACTGTTACACTAAGAAGAAATACAGAATTCTGCAATGGGATTATAACTCTACAAAGGGATTATAACAGATCAATTTTTAATGTAAAGCCAGCATAAAAAAAGTCTCATAAAATAAATGGCTAAGAAGAGGTGACTCCAATGAAATATATAAATCCAATGAAACACTTTCAAAATAAATGAGCGACATTATTCAGAGATGATAATGCTGTTTGGGTGGGACAGGGGAAAAGGGAAAGGGGCGAGTAGTCCTTTATGAATGTGAAAACGTTTTAATTAGATCACCAAAGGTTGAACTTTCTATTAACTGCCTATTTGTTAAAAACAGTAAATGTGAGAATCTCAGCTCAGGCTAACTCTGAGAACAACAGCTGGCAGATGTGTGACACAATTAAATATTTAGCATGCTGAGAAGTGGTTATATAACTCGTCAAATTTCCAGCAGCCTCCAGAAGCAGAGTTGATTTATACTTCATGTGGTTCTTCCTCGATTCAGTAAGGTCTTTCTTTCATGAGTCAAGATACGCCAAGATAAAGAGCTGCTAGCTGAGTTTCAACATCAGGCTTGGCAGAGCTAATCTGATAGCTCTCTATGTGGTCTCTAACAGAACAGCCATCAATCCCACATCCTTAACTGACCGCCAACCACAGCACATAGTGTCTGAACTAGACTGCTTTTATTGACAGCTGATTTGAATGATATAAGGGCTTTCACACTTGCAGAAATGTCTTGAAAAACTCAGGATATTTCCCAGAGGAGCTGTATGTGTGAACGCAAACAGCCCAATTTTTCCCTCGGACTTCACGCAGAGTTTCTCCTGCCAGACCTCTAGTTTTCTTTCCGCAGCAAGTCCGAGTGAGCTGATGTGAGAACGCCGCAGGATATTCTCCAAATAATTCACCTCGAGCCAATGGGGGGGGGGAGTGAAGTTTATATACTATTACTGCTGATGGGCATAGACTGTGTGCATACGACCACTATGATCTCTGTGCACGTTATTAAACGGCTTCATTATGTTTTCTGTTCGTCAGTATGTTGTTCTCTGTCTTTTGTGGATGTTGTCATTCCGTCGGCCTACACATAGCATTGATATAAAGTTAAATATTCTGTTGCTTCGTTACTTCCATGTTGTTTTTTTTTACATCACGTCTTACCTCAGGAGACCCCCCTCCCTCCCGTCTGACATCGATCGTCTCCAGCTGTGAGGAGCATATGTCAACAGCCAGTAGATATTTTCCAGAGTGCATATGTGGCAAAGGCTAAAAAGTCTCACGCACTCCCAGATGCCCATTGACTAA
The DNA here is from genome assembly GCF_963584025.1 of Labrus mixtus. Taxonomy (NCBI): domain Eukaryota; kingdom Metazoa; phylum Chordata; class Actinopteri; order Labriformes; family Labridae; genus Labrus; species Labrus mixtus. The sequence goes on along the minus strand of NC_083612.1, from coordinate 17,829,325 downwards.
AGTTCTGCACCAAACAACTACAGAACAGTGAAGTACAAACAATCTAAATGTTTTGTATGGAGATATTATTGGTTCAAACTGTTTAAGATGTTTACATAGATCCAAAAAATGTGTACACGTCCAATTGATTCCATAGTTAATATGCACAGGTAAGCCTGTGACCCTGAGCTCATGGCAAACAAACCCTTGGCTCAGACTTTTTAAATTGTTTCTCACATTTGTTGATTGTCTGACACATATGTGCATTTTACAAAAATTGCATACAAGTGTGCTGTAAGCAACTGCAAACGCTTACAGCAGGTGTCACAGGTTTCTTTTCACTTCTTATCCAGTTTCATTCATGCTGCTGTGTTAGAGAGATTTTTGGCATCTTCAAATTTAGAATGCAAGGAATTTTTCAGGCATTTTGTTTGTCTGACCAAAGTAACCTGCAAACATTAGCTGGCAGGCTAACTAATAGTTTACACACTACAGTAGTTACGTACTGTATAGTGTTACTTTCTGAGGCAATGATCCTTTAAGAAGCAGTAATTTATTTTCTGTGTGTAGCAACCTACGTTCCAATAATCCTCTCACAGGACAGACACATCCAAATGTGATACTACAGCAGTACAAATGATTCTATGAAAAGACCAATGTTAGCAATCCTTTTTCTTCTTTTTTTTGTCAACACAACTCAAGCCTAGTTTGTTACCCAAGATAGCAGTTGTGTTGTCTGTGTTGATTTACAAGATTTCATCCAAACCTAATTTTTCTTAAACTAAATAACACAATTCAAATTCTTAACACTGCACTGCAACAGTATGAGTGACAATCTATCATGCAATAACAGAGAGATACTGCTCCTGATGTTCATGTACTTTACTAAGATCATCAAGAGAAGATGATTCTAAAAGATGATTCTCTGGTTTACTGTCTGATCTTGGATTGAGAGTGTTCATTTAGGTGATTTTAACTCACAAAGGTGATGTCATTTGACACATTTACAGCAACACACTGTGCTGCTGAGTTAATATGCTAAATGTGTTCTAACACATTCAACTTAGCACTGGTGAAGAAAAGTGCATGAAAGCTGTTTTACTTATAGTGTTAACATGATTAAATGTATCTGTGCACTGTTTAGAATATGCAGTACCTCTGACAAAGTGTAAAAAGGTTAAAGGTGCACGTCATCATTTCCCTGTGTTCAAATCTGTACATGTATTCAGAGATCTGAGAGAATGTGTTGCAGCAAAGTCTGATATAAAAATATGCGGTACTCTCAGCTTGTGACTGCCTTGTTGTAAGTGTTTGGTAGCACATTACTAATGATGTTCACAGTTTTCAATTAGAGTCCAATAACAAGCCTCCCTGATCCCTGAGTACAAACGGTTCTGTCAACTTTTTTTCATTCAAGCAGCAGTAGTGCAGTTCAGAGATAAACATTAAGTGAAAGTCTGAAAAAAGTATAATTAACCTTAATGTTAAGATACAATGGGAGCTCTGTTTTCACTCCTGGAAAATCCTTCAACCAATGTGAAGAGGCCTGAGATGAAAGGCTTCAACTTTTGCACATCAGACACAAGATTGAGTAGCTTATTTATTGAAATGATTACTTGCTCATTGTTTTCAGGGTGTGGAATTGGTCGTGTGAGGTGTGCACATCCTTGAATGTTTGTTTTATACTTCAGGATAGTTAATTTATTTCTAACCTCCAAAGTACTTTAACTGTAACTGAACCCTGAGTGAACTCTTAATTTCACTAGTTTGAACAACGAAGGTTAAAGTTCAAGCGGGACAGACAGGTTTACATGGAGCAACAAATATTAATATCTCAGTGTTTTGTCTTTGATTCCATTTTGAAAAAGCTTTCTTTAGCGACCGGGCTGTAAGATTTAGCATAAAAGCATTGTAAGCGGCATTACATCAGAAGCTGTTTTTGAAATATATGGGCATAAATTGTACGAGACATATTTTGCAGTCTTTGCTTTCAGAGCCTTGAAAAATGCAGCAGCAGAAATTGGTTGGAGTCCAAAACAATTTACAGAAAAAATTGCAACTCTGTTGAAAGCAATAGATTTTCAAAGAGAAGGTCATGACCCACCAACAACAGCCTTTCTTTCCAAAATATATTTAAACACTAACACTCACGCTCTCAAAGACACATACACACACACACACACACACACACACGGCGTCGTCATTTGTCTAAGACAGGCTCAGTTTTCTGCTTCATTTTGTTCAGTAATCAGGATAGAACATCTGGATGCTACATTGGTTTCTTGTTTTTAAGCTAAAAGTTTATACCTGGGCTTCTAATAGAGAGCTGTATGAATCTTTAACACTGTATTTTTCAACACAGGAAGTTGGTTATTTAGCTTAGCATCAGCACTTTTGAAAATGTTTTGGTAGTTTTCTTTTATTTTCTAATTGAAAAAATATTGTACAGTTTTAATTAAAAAAGATATTAAAAGGTAATGATAGTTTTAAGAAGACAGGTCTTCATAGCCCTATTCAGACTGTCGTTTCAAGCTGCGATATTTACGGCCCTTTGATTTCACCGTCAATCTGAATATCCCGGAGGCATAATGGTGGGACAAAGTGATCCCACCTCTGTACCGTCTTTGGAGGTAGTAACAGATGCATTACAGAGGCGAGATGGTTTCAGCAGAGCCAGCGACTGGGCACAGTGCTGTGTGTGTGTTCATGTCTGTGTCTCTGTGCAGCTACTGCTGTTTTGTTCTTCCACAACGCCGAAATGCAATGTGAATTCACAGACTCAGACACCAATATTATGCCGTTGCAGAATTAATATGAATGTACAAAGACATGACAATGGCTGGGCATAGTAACGGCACTTTAGAAAAAAAAAAGCAAAATTTGTATCCATATTAGTCAGGATTTGTGTTCTCTGTCTTCATCGCTGTTATGTTAACGATATCAAACTGACAAAATCAACACAATGTGCTTCTGTACGTGCTAAGTCCTCCCCCCGGCCTGTTCACGGGTCAGCCGCTCAAACTTCTTGTTGAGTCCAGATGGAATCAGTCGGGGGTGACTGCTTGTACCAAGTATCAAATTTGAAAATCCAAGTCTGTCTTGTGTGCATCACAGATGAACACAATATGGATGGAAGGGGACCAGAAGCAAAAAAAAAAAAAGGGGGGGAGAAGAACTCCAGGCGGTCCTTCAGTACTTTTCTTCTGATGGAATAAATAAGAAAAAGGAGTTGAGCAACTACACAAACTTTTGCCGCTGCATGAATGTTTAAAATCAGAATGTGTCACAGTTGGACACAGAGGCAGAACTATTTGGGCATGTGGTATTTCCTGTTTGTTTTACCTTTTTTGGTTCAAGAGCATGTGTCACTGAGATGTTTTATAACAAGAATGTTCTATAAAATATTCAAACTGTCTCTTTTAATTTATTTTCTGCCTTTTTGTAGTTGTTTAACTGAAAGTGCTTGAACACACTTCATATTAATTCTCAGAGCTTTGAAGGTTGTGTCTACTTTATCAGACAGCTTATGAGTGGATTCTCTTCTCTGCAGAGAACAAAATTATCATCCTGATGTATTTCTGTCCTCTGTTTTGGCCCATGGCAGGTGATAGACATCAAAGAGAAGCTGAAGGAGTCCAAGCGGTTCTGGACCAACCTGCCGGATGACATCTGTGCCAAAGGCAAGCTCACCGAGTCTGATGAGGAGCAATGCTGGAACAGCCACACGAAGGGCAGGTGAGGACTTCTGCTCCTCTTTTATAACCACAGCAGAGTCAACGCACTCTCAGGTTATCACATTCTCCCTGCCGAGGATTTAAATAACCACAGTGTGTTCCCGGATTAATTCTCTCACTGTAAGTACAATGGTTAGCGCTTATAGGAGGAACTTCTCTATAAGCTCTGAGACTCTAATTCCCAGAGGACTGTGGAGTTTCCTGCCCCTCTTATCACCGCTGCAGTGTGTAGATACCCAAGCCATACAGTAGATTGGACACTGAGTTGTTTTCTCTGAGAGTGAACTAGAGACGCTGGCAGAGAAAATACGCACTCACTGTAGCCCTCTCCAAGTATTAAAAAATCACCAGCTGGTGCCTTAAAATACATGTTAATTCTATTGTTTGTGCCAGCACCTTTTTTAAGCATGTCTCTAAATCTGGAAGGTAAACTGATGCTTAGAGCTAAGAAAATGTCAGCAAGAGCCAGGAAATGTTAGGAGTGTTATGAAATCCTTGGATTCTCCTGTTACTTAACATAAATAATGCAGACTCCTGAATAACATTGAATAATACTCTGTTTTTGTTATTTAAATTATGTTGAAATGAAATAGTAAGGCTTCAAGACATGTGCACACAAGCTATGTACACAAGCAGTACATAGCTTCTATTAAAACACTCCCTGCAAATAAATTAATCATAATCAAATTGTGAACAGCTTTACCAATGTACAGAAGATGTGAACCAAATAAATCACAGGTTATGTTCATTTGTAGCTCATTAGGTTCAAATGCATGGACTCTTTTTTCAATGTGTTTTTTGTTGCTGTGTGATGAGCAGATTACCTCTTATTATGTTCCACTGATGAATGTTTAAAGCTAGATTAAAAGTTATTTTATGAAACTTAATTACTTTTATTTCTCTTTTTTTTAAAAGCAAGACTACAGTGGAATTGAGCTTGTATTGACATTGTAATCTACTAAACTCTACATTATTTAAAGATGCTTCATGAACACTACATAGAGATTTTCAGTGATTCAAGTTTTGTGTCATTGTGTCCAGATATTTCCCTGAGGTGGTGAAGGAGGGTCTAACTAATCAGCAGAACAACCCCGAGGTGGATGTGGATATCACCAGGCCAGACACACTGATACGACAACAGATTATGGCACTTCGTGTCATGACCAACAAGCTGAAGAATGCCTACAACGGGAATGACATCTACTTCCAAGACTCCAGTAAGTTCCCCAATTCTGAAGTTGTTTGGAAATGCAGGTGGAGCCAAATATAACAATACTATTTTTTTTAAACTTTTAAAGAAAAGTTTCTCTATTGATTTCTCGCACTGCCTGCTGGTTTTGATTTCTAGCACACCTTTCAAAAACTCAGAAAAACAGCAGAGCAGAAACATAAACTGTTATTACTGAAATAAAATCTCAGGTGACATTCATACAGTAGCTCATCATACAGATCCCCAGGATGCAATAGTGTTGTACTGCTGAAAGAGTGCCATTATTGGGACAATAAATAGTGGTAGGCACGGTGACACAGACAATGATAGACAGCCACGACTATGTTTTGGAAGATGTACAACTCGAACACTGCCAAGACAGAAACTGTTCTTGATTCGGTGGATCCCATTTAGCCGACAACTCAGAGGATTCTCGGGCTGAATAATTGCTGACACTAAATGTTATGCCTCAACTCAATTTGTATTGCTGTCATGTTTGTTTTTGTGGCATGAGTTGTATTTGCTCCCAACATCAGAACCCCTTTGCTGGAGCAACTAAAACTGTTTCATACAGTAGGTCAATATCTCACAGAGGCAGACGGAAAAACCTACTTCCGCCCTTAAAAAAAACATTGAAAACATTCCAAAAATAATATGGTTTGCTTACTACTATGAGGCAGATGCTAACAATATATAATTGGCCTGAAAAGGGTTTTAATTTTGTTTGTCTAATTATCTACAAAGCTAGCTAACCAACCTGAATTTTGTCTGTTTTTGCTGCTGAAGGAGCTAGCGAACGAAGTTTGATTTGGTTTTATATTGTTAAAGGAGCTAGCTAACAAAGTGTAACTTGTGTTTGTGTTGTTAAATCAGCTAGCTAACCAAGTTCAATTCGTGTTTTTGTTGCTATAGGAGCTAGCTGACATACATTATTTTAAGTATTTTTTGCTATAGGATCTAGGTAAAAATGTAATATGTGCTAGCAAATAACTGTAATTATGTTTTTGTTTGTTTTTTTCCCCCCAGCAGCAAGCTAACAAACTATGACTTGTGTTTTCTTGCTGCAGGTGATGAAGGAAGTAGTTCTGGCAGTGGCAGCGGCTGCACTGACGGCTGCACAACAGAGTTAGTTTTTGTTGGAACAGAAGCTCCGGTGATTGGAGCTGACAGAAGCGATGAAAGAGCAGCAGCAGCAGCCGCAGGAAAGTCGCTATCACGCGAACCCTCCCTACTGCTGGTGATGTTTGCTCTCACGCTCTGGGCAATGCAGACTCAATGGAGATAATACACGGGTGTGGCCAGAAGATTGACTTTAATACTGTTGCATACAGTATGTTTAACAGCGAGTTGTACAGCTGTTCCCTCACTGGACATGTAGAACCTCCTGGAAACCTGTGGAGAACAGCTTACTGTGTGAGATGGTCGGACTGGAAGTGAGGGCAGTGCTGCATCCTGCTCGTCCCCCAAAGAATGCTCGGTGCCATCACTGAACCAGCTTTCATGTCGCTGAAAAAAAAAGAAAATGTGTTTTTTTTCTTCTAATTAAATTAAAGTGGGATGTGGAGAAGATGCTTCTCTTTTAGACAGTGAAAACCATCTGACCCGAAGTTTCAGACAAAGGGGAATCTATTTTTCCTTTGTATGATGACGTTGTGAAAATTATTTTACCCTTTTCGTCTTGTCCCCCTATGAGAGAAGGAGACAGTCTTACTGTGTGCATGCATGGAAATGATGTTAACTGGGAAAAAAAAGTGTTTTTATTTCTTTTCTTTTTTTAATGCAGGCTACACAGTTTGGGATTGGTCAGCACACGATTGTACAGCGCTAGCAGTTCACCTGGTTTTCCCTTTGGTTGTATCAGTGTGGCTTCAGGAAGCAGCAGTTCTTACAGCCACTTTATAGTTGCACATTTGATTTTCTCTGAGTAAGTGCTAATGTAACGCACCGAGAGAAACGACTTTGCACAGATTATTTTTGTCGGCGTCATAAGTTTATAAAGCTACACCAGAAACATCCAACCCATAGAGAGAGAAGATCTATATTTTCAGATCATTGAACTGATTGTATTGTACTTATTAACAGTTGCAGTATGTATTTCACTGGGAGGTATACTGTAGGCCTAATGTGATCTTATTGGTTTAGTTAACGACTACATTTTGGTTATGTATTATTTGTTTTTAAAAGATATTGGATCACCTGTAAAATTATAAAACAAGAGCTTCTGCAATGACCCTAAGCCTGCTCATGATAATTAGCTACCTGATTTACTCTCTATTTTGGGTTCATAAAATTAATTTTTACAGTTCATATATTTCATTGGTATTCCTCAGAGGACTCAGATCATATAAGTGATATTAGCTTAATGTTTTATGTTTCATTTATTTTCTTGGCCCCCATGTATTCATTGTTTGTTTGTTTTTGTCTTTGTTTGTTTATATCACTTCATGGACACCATGTAACCCTAGTCCTGTGAGGGACACCTCTGTCAGGGAGACACCTCTGTAACACTATTTGTGGTTCTACCCACTCAAATATCATCTGGCAACCCAATGAAACTTGCTAATTTGAACAGACCCACCACCCCTACAGGCTATAGGTGATATTTGTTGTTGTGTTTTCCTACAAAGTCAGCAACTCATGAAAGCAACAGCATTTCAAGGTCAGAGATTTCTACTGTTCTTGTAGAACTGAGGTGACTATTCATGACCTTCTGTATTCCATTTCCTAAAGGCTTCTTTCTCCAGCAGGATGCAGAAGCCGTGGGAGAAATAGCTAGCGGTCCACCAACGCAACTTGATGGCTGTGACCTCTAGTGGCTCAGAAAAATGTCTCCGAGATGTTACAGTGTACTGTAGAAACAAGTAACTGTGGGGCAAATGGTCACAGTTTCACCAGAAAAAAAGGCAGTGGAAGCAGTCATCCTTGAGCTGGGATGTGCCTGGAGGATGAAATTTCATCAGCTCACAAGTACCTGAATTGCTTTCATATAGCATATAAAGAGTCTCTTGTCTCAACAGGGGGCTCTCCCTTACCCACTAGTGTAATAAATTAACAGCTGCTGTGAGCATCTCAAAGAGAATGTGCTTTTCATGTAGCATACCAAAGCAAGCATGGGACAGAAAATATTCCCTTTCTGTCCCAGCATCTGCGATGAGTGAGAATAGATCAAGCTGCAAAGCCCCAAAATGGAAAAATATCTGATGAGCTTAGGCTATAATAATAGGTGAGGGTATATTTAGACAGAACACTACACGTTGCTTAAGTTTGCCCCAGCATTATGGATGTCGTCACAGGATTAATCTTGAGGAAAACCTTTCCTCAGTGAGTTTATATGACTCACAAGGGAGACTTAAAAGTACCACAGGAAGCTCCCACTTTAGAACAAATGGGAACACATTTGACCTCAGTTGCCTCACTCCCTGCTGAAACCACTTCAGCAGAAAGGGACTGAACAGCAGCCTCCCACCAAAAAGTAGCATGACACAATAAAATATATGATGCGTAAACCTTAATTATTGACTGCAAATGACCTCTGAACAAAACTTTGGAAAAGAAAGTGCTGAACTTCTCAATATCAAGGTCCATCCCAAAGTTGAATTGTTCAACTTGCATGATTATGACCTACAGTAATGATGGGAAAAAGAATGAAAAGGGGCACCACCAGCCTGATCCGAGTAAGAATCCCAGAACACTTTGCAAAGAGAAGTGACTGCTTGCAATACACAATGATGGGATTCAAACGCGTCAGGTTGCGTGCAGTGGGTGATGGTTTTGGTTGCAGTTGTTGTCATGACAGCGCATCTCAGCATATTATATTGGTACATTGGTTTCACCGGTACAGGACGCATCCCACTTTACGGATGTAAAAATAGGAATTAAAAGGGTTTTTTCGAAACCAAATTTTACGCTAACTGATTATCTCAATGTACCCACACTCAAATGGAGATGTATTAATACACATTTTCTGGAAATGTGGTTAAAATTTCTGTTACATTTGATGAAAAGTTGCCAAAAGTTGATTATTGCATAATGAGATAACATGAGAATTACCCGTATATAAAATTAAATATTGTAAAAATGATATATTTATATACGTTATTGGTCTCTGTTGCCGTTTTAGTCACTGTAAAGTGGACTCTGGGTTAGAAAGCAACGAGCATTGTAAAGATCTGGGATGGTGAAGCATTCCGATTGGCTAAAGAAGTACATGCGGATATCAATGCATGCTGCGGTCAAAGTTTGAGCGAGCCTGTTGAGCCCTTTAAATATCAACACCTGTGTTTATGTAACAGACAGCTGAACACAGGTTCACACTGTTTATGCCCTCTAAAAAATATTTCTTCAGATTATTAACCAGTGCTGTTGTGTTAACTATCAGATCATGATGTCTTTATTTGAGCACAGAGATCCCTCCATCCAACAGTTCCCAATATTAACTTTTCAACTGGTTTCAGTGTGTCAGAGAAATAGATGTATGATAGTTCGACAGGAAAGTCTTCAGCAGTAACTTTTAATGATGAGCTAAATATTTGATAACACACTAACTATAAGTGTCAGGCCTGACGTGCAGCTACAGTTATTCTAGACCGTTCAGATTCTTCCGACCGAGGTGTTCAGTCCATTTTTATAGCAGGATAAAAATGTTTTACAGTCCATGCAGTTACCTGTGTTTTTCTAAGCCCTTTTATTTAGCTAGTAAGCACAGTGTTGTTTTGCTCCCTAAGACTGGATTTGATTGGGCAGTAAACAAGTTGGATTCAGGTAATGTGCTGCTTGGTAATTCTATGAATGAAATAAATGTACAATAAGAGCAGAAGAGAACCATTGGAAGTATAAATTAGTGGGTAAAATAAATATATATATATATGTGTGTGTCTATAGTTAAAGGCATCCATATAAAGTCAGTGATTTGGTAATGAAAAACAATGTGGAGGCAGATATTTACGAGTGAGGGAAGTGAGGTTGAACAATCACTGCAGTGTGTGTTCAATAATAGGGCAGAAAGTTAACCGTGGTGCTTCAGATACTGGCATTGTTTAAATGTTAGCACCGCTGCCCTGCTCACTGAGGCTTCACCACTCTATATTTAAAAGTTTAAAAACTGCTGCCATATAAAGGATCAGTGCACCTCTAAGCACATCTAAAACAAGAGTTTAGGATGAGTGAGGATAAAGCAGGTCTTAACTGCTGCTCCCAAAACGTAGTCGAAAAAGTGAATAAAGAAAAGACTGGTACAGAAATAGGTCAAGTTTTTCCAAAGATCTCGATTCAGTTCAAACAAGAGTCCTCTCTCATTACGACCAGAGGAACGTTTGCCATTTTCCACTCCCTGGTGTATTCCTCTCTCTCTCTCTCTCTCCTGACGAGCTGTGTTATAGCGGTCAGACACACAGTATCACTGTCTGAGCCGCTTCAATGCTTAACTTCATTTGTCTCTGAGACATTTTTTTTTGTCTTGTTCATTCTCCTTCACATTTGAAACAAACAGAAACAAAGACTAAAAATGTAGGTTGACTGAGGATTTTTTGTTTTTGCAGAATGTTTTAGAACAAAATGAGTTATGCAAGGTCTTTCCCATTTTGATGTTAATCGTTTGCTGCACTTTTTTGCTAAAAACATATGCTGTGAGTGTGGTACTGTTGTGATTTGCAAACAGATAACAAAGGAGCACATTAGGATTTGTGGAGCTGTCGGTGCACGCTGTTTGAAGTGTTTTTGGGGGAACTGAAGTTGATGGTTGTACAAGCAGACATGCCTTACCATTTTTAAAAGACGTAACTGGATTGCTTATTTGGCTTTTGTTACACATTCTTGTATACAGAAAATAATACAAAGGTAATAATAAACATTTATTAAAAAAATATTTGGTTGACTAGTTTTCTCACTTTGTCAGTGCTGTCCTGTCTCCATTTCATTTCTGACATTCTCGAGGGTCTAAGAGCCACAGAGCCACTCCAAGAGCCCTGGAAGTCACATGCACACCACATTCAAAATGCATGTTTTTAAAGAAGAAATTTACATGTTTACAACCTGGTACAAAAAAACTAAATAAGTCTGATTATTGGTTACTGGTTATTGTCCTTTATGAGCAATGTGTGTCATGCAGTTAGGCGCATAGCTGACCTGATTGACAGGCTGGCACAGTGTAACGCTTTGTCAGGAGGCTTAAAAACATGCCTCAGCTCAAGCTCTCATCTTGTCGTTAGGTTGACAGAAAGTTAGGCTAAAACAAGATTTTCAGCATGGCGGCTGCTGCTGATGAGCCTCCAGAGCCCCTTCAAGTAACAGATTAATATTTCGCCCATCGTTCCTTTAGTATTTACAGTCTATGGAAAAATTACTCATTGCCATTTTCAGGAAGAAAAACGTTTTTTTTTAACCCTTTAGAAACAATTTGGTTGATTTATTTGCAATGCTAGGTCACAAAAAAGGTTCTTCAATAAATGTAATCTCTCCAGTCCGTCCATTTAAACAATGGATTATAGTTTAAATAATAATACATTTTACTAAAGTCAGGAGGAAAGCTGAGCTAAAACTGTTTGTTTAACAGACCACTGCTTCCCTGTTAAAACCAAAAGGGTAAGTAAAACTGATAGACTGCACTGATCCTTTGATAAAGTCTCTTTAAAGTCTGTTTTTTATTATGGATTTGCATATTCTCATTAATCCTCCACCTTTCTCACCTGCTTTGTTTCTGTCATTTCTCTTCTTACATGATCCACACAGAGAGATATTCTTTCACAGATTACTTTGAACTTTAAGAAAGTAACAAAAAAATCAGTGGAGTTATTTTTGGAGAGATATCAGCTCCTGGATTATTGTATTCACAATATAATACTTTAATAAAGTGAATGTGCCATAACAAATCAGATGAATAGCACAATGTGTAATATATCACATTATATTAACACTCTGCTTCATTGGGTTACATTTATAGATCACAATATTTTGCAATAGATGAAAGATACTCAGGAAATAAGGTAAATACATCACCTCACCAGATGAGGATTAAGTGAAAGAGAAACAGTGTGTAGAGTGTAGAGCACAGTTGAGATGAAATGTATTTATTGCTACCAATAATCTATCAGTTGTCAAACGTGGCTCGGTGACATGTTGTCAGTCAGGGGAGGCAGCAGAATGTCTTGCACTGACAGAAAAAACCCAATACATCTCTGTAGCTCGCCCAAACATCCATTTATTCATTCTCACATGACAGCAATGGGGACGAGACGAAACAGCTTCACATCTGAAGCAGAATTATTCATTATGATTCCTTCTGTCTGAACCATTATTTATGGGCTTCAATTATGGAAAGGACCGAGCTTGAGACGTAATAACAAGAGTTTATAGATCCCAAAGACAAAGCTGAGCTTTTTCTATGTTGATACACTTGCTTAAGATTGAACCCTCTGTGACTGTTCAAAGAATGAATTCATCGTCTCTGTTCTATTCATCTGTAGAGCTGGAGGAGTACAGTGTGAGTGAACTGCAGCTGCATGATCTGATCTTCTGACAGAGATTTTAAATAAATAATTAAATAAGTGAAACCATTTGTCCTGCTTTTTAAAAAATATTTTAGCATTAAGAGAATTTGAATGCATTTTGTACAACAATGCAATGAGGATAAGAACTCATTTCCGTGATTGGTTGTTTTTGTAGCTGTTTTAACCAATGGAAGCCTGGAGTCCTGTAACCATCAGCCAGTAGTGATTATCATTTCATATTACTCTCTCACTCTCTACTCTCATCTGACAGTGAGTCATGGTCTAAATTAGTTTTTTTTGTTTGAGGAGCTGAATGATTATTCTTATGCTTTAACATGGCTTAAATTCAAGACTATGCCCTGAGGGTTAGGAACTGTCCAACTGTCCCACAAATGAAATCTTAGAGGTCCAAGAAGTGTTAAAATTATAAAAGAGCAAAAAGAGGTCATTCTAAAATAATGTTTTTAGATGCCTCTTTCTTTTATCAAAGGTGATGCTATTAAACATTTTGAAATAGGATATAGAAACATTCCAGGGATGAATTGGCCAAAATGTGTTGAAGAAAGTTTTGTAATTTATGACAGCAAGCTCATGTTTTTCTGACACCTTGAGGAGGAGTTAACATTCTACATTCGCAAAATACATGAAACACAGTGAGGGTTTTGTTCCTGATTCTGATGTATTCAGTGGAAAAAGCTTTCAAATGTGAGTCATGCCTCTTCTGGGAGCTGAGAAAGTTGCAGGTGTTGTGTTGAAGTCTGTTTCCCAGTCGATTATATTTACCTTCCACTTAACCTGCATCCAACCTTATCCTTACCTCCAACCGGCTATCTGTGCAAGTCCTGACCACAACCTCATACACGGTAAGCCTCATATCTAAAAATGGAGTTGGGTGGCATGGGAAGTAAGATTTTATAGGTTGAATTAATATACAGTATATATATTTTTAACACTTTTCAAGGGGAAACATATTGCCTGTGTCACTATCTCATATGGACAATTAAACTTCCATTAATCGTCTGAGGAATCATAGATGAAAGCACTATTTCTGTTGGTTCGCTACAAACACAAGCTGTTATTTATTCAGCAAACCTTTAATGGTGTCAGTTTGACAGAATTTTAAAATTTGGAAAAATTTAGAAAAATTGGTCTAAAAAGCGGAAAGCAGCAAGCTGAGTGAGTTCATGGCAACTTTACATTTTCAAAGAATCACGCAAACTTCAATTCAAAGGGAGGTGATGAGGGGGACGTTTTTTCAGAAAGCACATCTGTCTCGATTGTTTGTGAGTAACTGTGATACAGTTAGGCTTTTACACGGTATTAAGACAACCATACGAGGTTGGACCGGCACATTAAAATAGAAAGAGTTAATGGGCCTACACAGGCTTCTGCAGCCAGTTGATTATTAGCTTAGCTTAGCTTAGCATAAGGACGTAAACTTACAGGGAACAGGGATGAATATTTTTGAATTCTGTTATCACCTTGAAGTCACTTAGGATGGAGGGGACATGATAAAGGATAATTTAACAGCTTATGAGGATTGTGAGCTATCTGGCTGCTAGGTTTATTAGCATACAGACATGAGAGTGAAATGAGTTTTCATCAAACTCCTGAGCAAGAACTAACAAGAACATTTCCCACAAATGGCAACCCATAATGTAGGCCTCATGAGCCAAGGCATATTACATTTTATTTGTGTTGTTATCATGTCTTTAACAAGATAAAACTGTCAGTTAAGACCTAATGTTGTTTTCGTTTCACTCATGTTTTAGAGACGTTTTTTTTTTTTTATGTTGCACCCACTTAGTCATAGCAGTAAAGCTAGTTCAATTAAAGCAGTGTAATGTGAGAGCGAAAGAGCTTTACTAAGTGTCAGAAGCAACAGGATCACTTGTATAATTTAATGTAATACAAGAGCACTGCAACAAAACTCTTTTTAAAAACCGTGACATTAAACCAACAAAAAGCTTAAAAAAAAAGAATAGCTCTAACAATGAGCCTGATGCCTTTTAACTGTCCTTCAAAACTCGTAAAACTCAGCGGTGCCTCTGAAAGTAGGGTGGTGACTGTAAATATTAAGGTCTGAGGACATTGTTAATGGATTCTCTGATGACACATTTCATCCAAGCGCTGATTGTAATTGCTTTTTACATGACAAGTAATAGTGCGAGGGCTTTGGAGACAGTGAAAAAAAAATCCCTTGAAAATAGAGACCTATGAAATTAAACCTTGGTTTTCAATTTTCACTCCCACAAGGGTTGAGCAATTAAATGGATTTAACCCAGTGCGGCATAATAAGACATAAATAAGTTTCAAAGTGAATCTCGCGTATCATTATCATTATCATCGGATTCATTAAAAGTTTTGTTTGGTTATACTTTATTCTTCAACGAATAAGAGCAGATGCTGATGTTTTCTCTCCCACTCTCTGCGTGTTTACACTTCATCTTGAAACCAACAGAGCTGGTTCAATACACAAACACACTCCCTTGGTTCCTGTGATATTGATATGACCTTGGTCTGTACTGTTTATTGACTCTGAAGGGTTCATTTGATGCCTGTAATTCACAATGATCTGAACGTTTTCAAAACGAGTAAAAGAAAAATACTGGTTGTGCACAGCTTTGTAGGATTACATTTCATTACATTCATCTTTTTGAATATGAATTTCCTTCTAACTATCTCTGTTAAGTGTCCCTCACCAGTACCCTAACCCCTTTTGCATTCATGTTTCTTTTGCAAATACATTTTATTCGGATAAATTCTCCCTCTATCTCTCTGCCTCTGTCTCGCTGCTGTCTTTCTCTCTCTGGAATTAGGATAAAGAGTGAATTACACAGCAGAACAGTCCTGGATAGCAGAGACAGAGATTACCCTCCCTGATCTTTCTACAGACAAGAAATAGTTCAGTGCAAAACCCTCCCTGAGGGCTTTGCCACCTCAGTACTGAAAGACTGCGTATTAGCATGCATCAGAGAAGAGAAAGGAAAGGGTTTTATCCCTTTTGACCCACCACTTGACTAACGGAAGAGAGGAATCTAGTGAGCCAATGCGGAGGATGTTAAGCCTGTCACCGCACTGATCTGCACTCTGAGAAAAGAAACTGGTTTCTGCACACAGCATGACAGGTTTATAATGCTCATATGCTAGCATGTAGCTATCTTTACACTTAAAAAAATAAATAAAAAAGGATATATTAACCTTGCACAATGAAGAAGAAACATTCAGTCAGATGAAATAACCCGTTTATTTTCCGATCCACTTCATGTTCTGACTAATATTCATAATCTTCTGTGAGCGTTTATTTTTGTTGCACTGATGCTTTATGAGCACACTGTGCTTACGCACACCTTTCCTAAAATGTTCTGGTTAAAATAATCATTGTGGAAAAAAACAAAATTCCACATGCTTTCCACCATCTGTAAGAGAATCATTTCTCATAATGTTTGCTTTGGTGGCACATCATGTTCAAACTCTCATCCAAAACCATGAACGTAGAAAGTGTCTCACCTGTTTGAGCTGCCGCTTCTCTGACTAACTTGTGATGGAATTCTGCGTCGAGTTAGATGTACAGATAGTATTTCGTTCAAGGCCTGCTGATGGAGAGAGCTGTGGTGAGGCCAGGTGTTCTTACTTAGATCTGCAATGTTTGATAGACTCAGTGTCTGCTGACGATTGTCTTAGACATCACATCCTAGTTTAGGTTGGGTAATATGACCCTGACATATTGTCTTGAAAGCCTCCAGCGACGGTCTGACAGATTGGGCTTAGCAAGACACAGGATCACATGTGTGCTGTTAATTCATATGTCCTCATGAGTATTCATAATATATCAACTTTTTCAACTTAGGTCATCTGAAGTCTCCAGAATCATTTTTTGTGTGAAGACAAGTTCTTACAAATTTCCTCAGAATACTGTATCTGTCTGTGTCAGAAATACAAGTTTCTTCTTTTATTTTTATTTAATCTAATTTATTCAGGTTGTTCCTGTTGAGATCAGAGATTACTTTTTCAAGGGAGACGTGAAGTGGTAGCAGGAGCCTAAATGCAGCAGGGGGGGTTTGTCAGACCTCAGGCTGGAAGTGATGCTTGGTGGGACCAATCCCCCCTCCCCTCTTAGATCAGGGAACCAGGAGATGAGAAAGCGGGTGGGAGATGGATAGATGGTGATATCTGTGCAGCAGAGGAGAACTATCAGGAATATATTCAAGCATGACTTATGTGATCTGAAAATGTGAAATAATGCAGGTCTACGAGTCTGGCAAATGGGTCAGTGGACACAGAGCAGTGTTGGTGGCAGCCATGCTAGTGATAAGTAGGTCAGAGCACAAAATTTTACTTTTTATCACAAAAAAATAAAAAACTGAAGATGGTAACGCCAAGCTTTTGTTTGGATAAAATCTTAGAATTAGAGCTGAAATGAGGATTTGAAGAAAAGCAATGAAGGCTATTCTGAGGATGACTCAAACAAGCTTTAATCATGTTTAGGTTCCATCAATCAAATGTGAACTTCCACAGTTTTTTTAAACTAATTATCTCTGAGTTAAGATTAAAAATGTAGGTCAGTATAAGAAAACTGAACTCAACTACAAAGAAAAAAGATGATAACACAGATAGAATCTGAAGCCTCTGATCATGCAGGAGAAAAAGATACAAAAGCATTTAGCGAATTATGTCAGGGGCTTTTTATAATTAGTAAATTGATGAAGGTATTGATTTTGAGATTTTTAGCACCACACCGTATAAACAAAGGGAGAGATTAATAACATCTCCTCCTCCTCCCTCATCCACCAGCAAGCCTCTCCTGCTCATGTGATTTTTCATATTTCAAGGATCAGCCACAGCGTGTCTTGTCATCTCAACGTGCACCAAAGTTAACCCTCTGTTGTGTGCTGAACGCTCTGAAATATTGGATTGTGTTGCCAGCTGACCCTCCATGAGCAGACATGGGGATAAAGACATCGAAGATAAAGAGGACAGCAGTCCTCTCCGCAGGCTTTAACACCTCAGGAAGGCATCTGATGTTGTTTGTCACAACCTTTTTTGCTCTGAAGTGTACAAAAGGTGAAAAATATCTGTCTTGTTTCTTCTTCTTTTTTCAGCACAGTAGAGAACAACCTTGTTCAAATACCCCTATTTGAGTAGCTTCCAGTCTTGTAACCATTTGAGATTTGACACAAATCTCATTTATTTGTACCCTTTTCTTCAGTTTTGTTTTTCTGTCATCTGATGGTGTTTCTCCTCCCCTTTAAATGTCCTAGATTCCTCTTTTTTACCAAACAGCAGATTCCCCCAGTCATCGCAGCAGTACATCACATTACATTTTCATAAATTTGAGACTCCTGCGCACATTTTTCAAGCTTATTTCTGGTCACTTATCCTCACACCTGATACCAGTTCTCGGCTCATGGAGGATAAATTCAACACTCCAGGCTTATGTTCCTGCAAGTCTGCCAAATTTAGATTTCAGGTCAAATTGGCAGACACCTATGACTGATAACGCTGCAGATGATGAATATAAACCTATATCATGTAGAAGTCATATTAATATTTCAGTTATATATAAGCTTTTTTAATATAATTTCTCCATATTGTATAATTAATCCCCTTTTATTTGCTTTAAAATGACTGCTAAAATAGTTCAAATGTTATCAAGTGAAACTTAAATTCACCTTGGTAGGAGAGTAAGTTGCAGAAGAGTGTGGAGGAAAGTCAGCGTGATGGAAAAAGAAGATGAGTGGAGAGGAAAGCCAGGGAGGGAAGGGATGAGAGGATTTATTGTGAAACCTGTGCTGTAGTCCTGTCTGATAATCTGGGAGCAGTGGGTGGCTAGACAGCGGGAAACACTATATTGATGGGACTGTTTACTTCATTCTCAGAGGGGAAAAAAAAGGCTTGAACACAGAAAACAAGAGAGTGAGAAGGCACAGGCTGCTCTCTCCGGGTGGTGGTGTGTGTGCCTGTGTGTGCGTGTCCCATTGTGCTGTGTCTTCAGCTTGCCATTAATATCTGAAAACACACATCAAGACATGTTAAAAGTACCTGTGGGGCTGCAGGGAGGCTCAGCTTGGTGTTCATGACGCTGACTATTCTCTTTCTGTCTGAAAATGAAAAATGAAATACATGAATAATAGAGATGATACAGTGCAGTCATGAATAAATGCAGGTTTCTAACCTTACTGTTGGATCAACGCAGTGAATACTCTGCAAAATCTACCTGATTATCCATAATGTCTCTGTATTTTTACACTGAACGGGTCAACGGCAGCACTTGACCTGAGCTACACTTGTTGGCACCAGAACAACTCTTAGCTACCCTTTAGTGTTAGTAAGTGACTGTATATGTGCTTAGATATAGTATGAATGTGTGTGTTAGGTCTGTGGAAAAGGGATGTCGCTAAAAGTTCACATAGTCAGACAAGAACCTCAGAACCGTGAGATAACTCAGGGATGCACAAGAACCTCAGAACTCAGAAATTCACAAGAACCTAAAAACTCAGGACCGAACCTCAGAACCGTGAGAAAACTGCACACAGGGATTAGCTGTCATCAGAGCAAAGCTTTTGGATTCAATCCTGCATTATCAAAGGTTAAGAATGGTAGAATAAATGTAATCAACCTAACTTGTTTGCCTTAAATGCAAAAAAAAAATGTACAAATATAAAGCTGCTCAATATTCAAATGTTGGTGTTTAGGTATATGGACAATGATTTTCACCATCTTCCTGTAGTGTGTCGCAAGAACAACAACAACATGACAAGAGATTGGCCTTAGATCCAAACTTTAGGAATCACCAAACTTGTTTAAAATCCCACAGAGCACATATATGTCTGAACCGATTCTTAAGAAAATCACTCAAAAACGTTTTTTTTTTTTTTGTTTTTTTAACTCAAAACAACAAAGCAAAAGTAGGCTAAAGGAAGTTCCACAGTGTGAAAGGCTCATCGTATGGTGATACAAAGGTCTCTTCAAACATGTGTGGCAACTCATTCAATATTTGATTAGATATTTCACACGATAAGTCAGCGCTTTGGCCTGCATGTGGCACTTCTTGAAAAGTCAGGGGATCCCCTGAGTTATCTGGAGCCATCCTTTGGTGACCATGAATGGTTGTACTAAGATTTACTAAAGTAATGAAGACATTACAGTCAGGAAAAACAAAGTGGATCAACCATCCTACTGACTTCTTCTGCTGAATGGGGAGATATAGCAAGCCAAGGAAAATAAGTGTAAATAAAGACATTAAGCATATTTAGATGAATTCAAAGTTGATGTTAATTCTATTTAAACATTTTTAAGTACAAAAGGCTTGTCAGGCTATTACAACTTGCTCAGGGAATGCAGGGTTACAACAGCAATAATCTTCCCTGAGTGTAAAAAGACCTCACTAATTTTTCACAACAATTGATCTCCTTGACTCATTGAAAGTCACGTCCTGTGTGCAGAGTTAAGCTTCTGAAAACACCGGCTTTACCATGAACAACTTTAAGAATGATACAAAGCCCTGTCTGCATCTGCACTCTGATGATTAAAGCGCCCATCTAAGTTGAGGCTAAACGTTAGCGCTTGTCAAGGTCACAGTAATAATTTTTGAGTGAAACAGAAACCTCAACGGGAATATGAAATTAATCTCTGTATACGTTCGAGCAGTGCTCAGCACTATTCTCCTCAGAAGGTCCCGGGAGCCGCTCTTTAGTGTGCAGAGATAAAAGACTCCAAAGACAACGGTTCACACTAACTGAGGCTTTACCTCTGAGTCATTCTGAAGACACCAAAAGTGTTGTAATTGGACAAAGTCCTGCTCAAAGAAACTTTTTACAAAGACAGCTATTAAAAAAGATATCTTGCCAAAATGTATTCACTTCTTTTTTTAAATGAGGAGTTGGTTAAAATCACCACTCATATCTCTGTCTCTGTGCCTGAATTGTTGTGTTATTGTCCAGGTTTCCCAATTATCAGTAATTTTGAATGTCCAGCAGACCTTCTACCAAGAGTAATTGTACTTTCAGCGCCTGTCCACATTGATGAAAATAGTGAAATCGTTTAGATTGTTGATGTGTTTTACTTAGACATTAGAGTATGTTGTGCTTCCATTGGTCAACCTTTAGAAAATAGTCTTTAGAAGCTTTTGGTAAACAAAATCAATACAAGGCCTGACTTGAATTCTTATTTTGTCCCGCAGCTTTAAATATTTCTATTTCCAACAACTTATTCATTGGTGCGTTATAGGGTCCAATTTCAAGTTATGTGTTGTGGTTTAGGATTTACAAAAGTTTCTGTCCAGTCAGAGCCACAGTACTACATGTGTAACTACTAGCTCGACCATACAGTACAGGATGATTTCTTCCTGTGTCCTGTTTTTACACATGCAGAGCGTCATATTCAGAAGCTAAAAAGGACATGTTTGTATGAAAGACTAAACAAAAGATGACCTTTTTTTTTTGTCTTTTTCCATTGAAAATGTGAAAAAAGAATGTAGGACTAAGACTAATGATCTGAAGAGTATGAGGGACTTGTCTTAGAAACAACCCTATTCAGCCATGTGGTGAATTGTGTCTTTTTCTACTACGATCATATAAATATCTTTAAAAGAGTTGGTGTTTAAGTCAGTCACTGATGCAATCCCCCTTCCTTCAGCATCCTGCATTTCCTTTTTTTTGTGTGCAATTTTTTCTTTATTGGAAAGGACAGCAGAATAGCAACAGGACATTTGTATTTAATTATTCTTAGTATTTTGCATTTGTTTGTTCTTGCTGTTGTTTATGTTCTTCTGTGTTTGCTTTAGTTTGTTCTTGTTTTTTGCTGTTTGTCAAAGCACTTTGTAAACCTGTGTTTTTAAAAGGTGCTATATAAATAAAGTTATTATTATTATTATTATTATTTGGGAGAAGAGATTGGGGGTATGACATGCAGCAAAGGGCAGAGGTCGGATCCGAACCCACAGCCGCTCGCTGCAACAAGGACTATAGCCTCCATACATTGTGTGCAACATAACCACTAGGCTATCCAGCGCCCCCTGCATTTACTTTTTTATTAAAAACCACCTTTACCATAAGAAACCGCTAACCAGAGTGAACAACCTGCAAGCGGAAAGTTCTGATGATGATTAGATGCAATAAGGAAGACCTTAGCTCTTCTATTACTTTTGTTACATGGTGCTTTCTTTTGTGGTCCTTTTAATGCCTGACTAATGTTCAGTAGAGAGTGGCGAAAAGTCCAATTTTATGGCTTGGTGCATTATGAAAGACTGTAAATTCAGTGGTGGAAACCATGAGCGGTAGGGGATGTAGAGAGATGCTCCATTTCACACTGCAGTGTTAAATTATGTTATCCAATTAGCATTGAGGTATTACTAAGGCTAAGATTGTTTGGTTGACAAGAATACATCCATCCTTTGAGAAGTAGACAAGCAGCTTTAGATGCTCTTTTTGTCTCGCTCTGTGTGTGGCAAAGATCAGTGCAGGTTCAATGGCATCAGCTCCAAGAGAAGGACTGACAGATATCTTCCTCACAAGTGTGAACGTCAGCTCACTGGCTGTCGATGGCTGTGAGGACAGGCCTGTTCTCACTCTCACCTTTAGTCATTAAATGGTGAGATCAAGAATTCAAAGTGTGAATTGAAGGCACAGAATAGCAGAGTAAGAGACTTCAGGACATTCTGTTGAAAACACTGAAACAACCAATGACATTTCTCCCAAAATGACATGTGGGTTTGGATTCTGGCTCACTGTTAAGTCCTTTAAATCAACACAGAAAGAAGACCGTCAAACATGATCAAGAATTATTGTATAATCTTTATTTTACATTCTTTTATTAGAAAATTATGAACATGTCATCTAGTTTATATTAAAGAATGGACAGAACATAAATATACAGCATTCTCTGGATAAATATTTTACATTTTGTCTTTTGAAATTGAATTTAGTTGTAGTGAGGAAAACCAGTTCATTCCTTTTAAAGCCACAAGAAACCGTCATATTAAGTCTCTCAGCAGGCATGGGAACACCTGGGGATCCCCAAGAAGGGAAATAGGATGTAATTGAATAACAGGCAGGTGGGCTGCTCTCTCTGTGAGTCTGACCAGAAGGAAGCGTGACAAAGGATGGATTATGACAGAAGGCCTCAGCATACAGCAGGAGGGCAAGCTCAGTTAACTTATGTGCATTCATGGAGTTATTGTATGTCTACAATCATCAATAAGTACAACCATGTTTTGTTAAAATTGAATGAATACTACTTGCTTCTTTAACTCTTGAGATATGGGAACACAGAGATATTGCTATAAAACAGGTCCAGTGCCAAGCCAACAATCTGTTCATAGTATAGCAGAATTACACAGCCAAATACAAATGTTTGAGTGAAATCGCTTTGCATATGACAAACAAAATCGTATATACTTTGCAGCTGCTTATGTTTCTAAAAATATGTTGTGTGTGCATCATTTCGGTATACTGTAAGTACTTTTGTTAAAGTTTACATACGGGCGTCAGTGAAAACTCTCATTGATTTAATGGATAGTCCATCCGATCATTTTACTTTGCCAAACAAGCTTCACTTACTTTGGGGTTTTATTTACAACATTTCTGAAAGTTTTACAGCCTTTTTATTGGAATGTCTGACCTTTTCAACGACGCAGTAGTTGAGTTCCGATATCTCAACAGTTACTGTACTTTGGTGAGGACAGCATTAAAAACAGATTTGAACCGGCAAAGCCAGCCATGTATGAACAAAACAAAACCAGAAGAAAGTTGTCATAAGAGGCATGTTTTCCCTTTAAAGACTGTTGTACAAAACAAAACCAGAAGAAAGTCGTCATAAGAAGCAGTTGTACTGAGTGTTGTACAAAACAAAATCCTGCAAGAAAAGTAGTTTTTGTCAAAAAAGGAGCTGCATTATTACAGACATTTCTTTTTCTAATAAATGATTCACTCTCTATGCAGACATTCAAGAGCTAAAATATTAATCTGACACGTCGCAAAGCTTGCGGGATGACACCTGTTTTGATATATGTATGTGCACACCACTGACACCAGCAGCATCATCATCCTGAGCATCTGGCCTCTTCCCTCCCTCCTCTGGATAACTGTCTCAACATGTCGCAATAATAATCACATATGACATCAAATTAAACGCTTTCCTATAAGTACAGCTGAACCAGAATAACCTGACATCTATATTTATCCTCAAGGCAACTTTGTCTCTATGCCTGTAGAAACTGAACACTATTCTCTAATATGGTCATTAACACGCTTGTTCAAATGACAATCGCACTGACTTTGATGTTGCCAACCTGTAATGTAATTACTTTTTTTTATAGGAGTAGTGCTGGCTTGTTAGAGAATTAAATAACTGTATTAAGGTTGTTAAGCAGTGACTATTGCTGGTTGTAAATCTTACCTATAAAAAAAGCCTAATTTAATTGAAAAGTATAGAAAGTGATCTTATATCTTTATAAACTTTGGTCAAAAATGCTCTGAGCTACTTAAGGGCTTCAGATGCTTAAACAGCCTTGAGTGTATATGATGATAAAAGCTGATCCTGGTATATTAAAGGAGGAAAAGACTGATGACATAAAATTACCATGCATGCTTTAGAGTGAGGAAGATCACAAGCTTTTAATATATGAGCAGAGAGTGTATGAAATCACACACTGCCTGAGGAGATTGTACCTATGGCCTGAAAATAAAAAACTACTTTTGCCATAATTAAATGTTTCATCATTGTATACATGGTCTTATTTTGACATTAGCAGCTTTTTAATTTTCCTTATTTTGTTTCTGTGGTTCGAACAGAAATAAGTTGTATAGCTAAAGTGAAATCTGGGTGCAAAGAGTTTAACTTAAGCCTCTAAGAAGAAGAGGATTTGTCTTTTTGCTTCAAACATCAGTTTCTCAACTACGGAAGCCCAAAGCAAACATGCCTCCATACATTTCATGTAGTCCATTTTTCTGTGATAGTAGGCCATTTCAGGTTATTTTCTTGAGATCAAAACTCGTTTATCCTCTTGAGATAACAACGCTTGTTTCCTGGGAAAATGTTCAAAAAAAAGAAAACAACAAAAAAAGAGGCGGGTCACTGTGATAGGTCAGACCGGAACATGCCAGGCTGCCATTGATCCTAGAAAAGTAAATTAAGCCTATTCCTATGTTTGTCTTGGGCTGATAAATAAGTTAAAATCTCGAGAAAAAACAACCAAGGATTACTCATTACCATGGAGACATGGAGTGAATAGAATGTTGGAATCATGTCCACTTAGAACTTCTGAACATAGTTTAGCCAAATAATCTAATATTGAGCACACATCATCTATTCTATTGCAGGACATGCTTGGCATACGTGAACCAAATGTTTTTTTTTCTTTTCCCTGCCAAGAAATATGAAGTCAGGTAGCATGTACAGTCAAACTAATCAGGTATGTCCTCAGCAGTGGCTGCAGGAGCAATCAGCTCCGTCCAGGCCTGTGAAGGCAGAGCAGGATAGACTTTGAAAGATGATAATAAAATCCTGAGGAAATTAATCTATTTCTAAAGAAGAAAGGAACATGACTTCTCTCACCCCCCCATTTCCACCTACCCACTCCTCTCCTTTCACAATTTCTCACAGCAGCAGCATTACGGGTCAATTTGAAATAGAAATGTTCTAATTAAACGGACTCTGGACAGCATGGCAGCATTTTAAATTAAGGGAGGCTTGTGTTTTTGTTCCTCCTAAAACAGTGTATTGAGACATACAGTACACTTAGGGTTTACTTTAGGTTTGACACAATAATCTCAAGCTGAAACACTTTGGCATAAATAAATTTCCATTAAAAAAAACCATCATGTATTAATAGACAGAAGTTATTCCTGCCCTAATTTTAAAAGAACCAACCAACTGAATGTTAGCATGTCAAAATACTGAAACTGCATGAAGTGAAGACTATGCCCTCTTGCATTTTTTAAATCTATGAAGAGAGGTATCTCTGGATAATTTCACTTGTTTCACTGCAGTTTTCAACCTCATTTAAAAAGATTCAATATGTCTCGTGCGGACTAGATTACAGTGTCAAGGCATTTTTTTTTTTATAAACCTACAAATTGTATAATTAAAAGTACATCTATATAAATTAATACCAGGTTTTTACTTAAATTTGACATCAGCTGTTATAAATAAGTAATGTTTAGTGTTGAGGAATGCCAGTTTAACGATAAAAAAAAATCTTTGCAAAGCTGAACGATAGCCACAGTGTCCGGTCATTTCCACACAATCACCAGTGTTCACTTCTGCTGTGTCCTTCACTGTTTCTAAGTGCAGCTCCATTAAACATTGGAGCTTGTTCCATCCACTGGCCCTTTTCGTCACTGGATTAATAGGCTTGATATCAAGTCTTGAAAGTTTCTTGCTGCTGAAAGGGCAGCTGTTACAAGGCCAGTAGCATATGTAAACATGGCAATATCAAGACCCAGATGGCTCCTGTCAGTCCAGGGCTCCTGGATCTGCCCTCTGTTTCGGAGTCCTCTGCAGGCGGATAATGATGATGATGATGTTGTCTGTGATCACCGGCCACATCTGGACTCACTGAGGAGAGAGCAGAAACCAACGGGTCAGTCAGAAGGATGCTCATAATCAATATAACTTAATGAGGAAATATTCTACTCCATTTATGTTATATCCAATTAAAAATAACAACTGTCTCAGTACTTTCCACCTTTCCTTCCCTGTGTAAGTCAGCCATGTGCTCATTCGATACTATTGAAGATATAACTATTGTGGGTCAAAAATATGGGTCGGAAATAAATATATTTTTTTATTTTTTTAAATAGGTTAAAACATGTCTTGCAGCAGCTGTGCATGGTAGATTTTGGCATACAACACTTTACTGTGAGGGAATTTTGCATTTGCTGTGTCATATTTTTCGGGGTGGATTAATACGCATTTGGTGTTCTAATGAGTATTAATTACAGCAGGGCAGCTAATGTGGGATTGACTCAAAATAGACTACAGTGTCTATGCTTATTGTAATGTTAGACAATGCCACCCAGAAGGGCTTTTATGGGGGTTTAAATTGTTTTAGGACATGAATTGATGTCTTTGGCACACATGAATAAGCTGCTTGATGTAGGATCCATTCATTGATTTTATTTATTTATTTTTTTAGGGGGGGGGGGGGGATGATTTTGTAATTACCAAAATGCAGAAAATCTCAAGAAAATTAACAGGTTAACAGCCCAGCTAAATAAAAGTGAATTTAACTAATTTAACAATCATTAAAAATTAAAACACTGAATATGAATTATCCTTTATATTTTTTATTTAAGTGTCTCTAAGATTAATACCGGCATGAATATTTTACAATTATTCAGACTGCGTGTATTTGGCTTTGGAGTTGTTTTCTTGTATATATAACTGTGGCCAAAATGCATCACACACCTTTCACAGCTACAATACATTAGTGCTCCCTCTTCACCATTAAAAACATTTTCAACTGCACTATTTTTAGAGGGCTAATGCAACTATAGAGAACGTTAAGCCTCCGTCTCCTCCCAGGAGAGGCAGAAGACAGCATCTTGGGTGCTCTTTCATGTAAACAGCAATCAGAAAGTTAGTGTAGAGGTTTTAGGGCTTAATGCACACATGGTAACATATTCTGGTTTGAGACCTTTTATTAGCTCTTTTGAAAAAAACCCATCCCTATAGCATATAACATAACATGCAATATAGTCCTAAAACAGATTGAATGGGTTGATTTTGCTATTATTTGGTATGCGTTGACCACCTGGATACCAAGTAGCTTAACTCATATGGTATGTCCTCATTTCTTGACATATTTAAAAAGGTGCACCCCAAGGATCACTTCTGAGTCCCATGCTTATATCTTTTAAGATGCTTCAATTAGGCCAAATGATTTCATAACACACATTACAGATTCTTTCAATGCAGATGATATGTTGCTTTATGTGACCAATAAAATGTGTGATCTAGTTTTGGAACAAGTGTACCTGGAATACATTCCTATTCTACTAACTAAACTAGTACCAGCTGAATCACACAATTTAGACAAAAAAATTAACTTTCTTTTTTGGGATGAAATTATATGAACTTGAAAACTTTTCTTGCTAAAGGTCATGGGCTTAAATCTATACACGCTGGTCCACTACATCTCTGAAAATGACTGAATGATGAAAATGAAATGAATCACCTTTACATCAGAGAATTTCATGACTGCACCACACCAGCTGTCAACATTGCTCTTTCTGTTTACATCTCTTTGGACCTAAAGTGTTCAGGGAGGTTATTCCGTGTCCCATCCTGAGAGAAATCGAGAGTTCTCTCTAGCCCTGTTACCTCAGCACACCTCACGCTCAGTCCTGGTTTATTCCCACAAGGAAGGAGTGGGGCTGAACTCGATAGATGACCCGCTGTGCCTCCAGGACATTCCAGTTTCTCACTCAGGCCCAAGGGTCATAAGTCTGTCGTGGGCAGGATTAGTCTAACCCGGACCCTTTCAGATTGTGTAAGGGCTCTGTTATCAAACTTTATCTTACTGGCAGAGAAATAAGACCTGCTGCAGAGGCCATTTGTTCACTGTGGACTTCAATTCCACTTTTTATGGTGCAGCAGAAATAGCCTGTAATTCCTTTCTCCAAAAGCGAGATCCACAACAATTACTTGTTGCTGTAATGGCTGAATTCCCTCAGAGGATCATTAAATCTAATCTTATCTAATCTTATTTGAAAAAATCTAATCAAACCTAATCTAATCTAAATATATAGAATCTAATCTGTTTGTTTGCAGCTCAATTAAACTCTTTGAATAGCCACTTTTGATTTGAATTCACATCTGAATGCCGCAGTGGAAATCTTTATTACTAGCTGTCTCCTCTACATGTTAGTGCCCACACATGAGCCACCGCTGAAGCTGAGTGTGGCCTGAAATTAACTGCCTATTGATTCACTGCCGAGGAGTCCCCAGGACAGCTATTTGAAGGTCTACAGCTCACAGATAGTCTGTCTAAGTTTTGTACCCAGGTGCACTGAACACCTCAATCAATTCCTCTTACAGAAGCTTCAAGGTTTCTAATGAAGCAACAAGCTGTGGACACAATGACAGAATGTATCTCTCAGATGAATAAATCCTACATCACTGAAACTACTTTTTCCCCCAACTGTGGAGTAATCACCAAGCCATGGATCCCTGAAAAGCTGTGGACATAAGGTCTGACACCTCAAGAGACAGAAGATAAAAAATCTAATCATAGTAAGCCAAACCAGAAAAGTAATTTAAGGTGCTGTTTGGTTTGGCTGTTTGTCAGCACAATTTCACAAAAAACTACAGTCCTGAGTTTGACTTTATTTGGTGGAGAAGTGGAGCATTGACCAAGGTAAAAAACATTCACGCTTGGAGCACTGCTGAAACAGGTAGTTTGTTCCCTCTAAGAGCAACTCTAGCTAATAGCAGAGAATAAAATGACTGCATTTGAAAATGTATTTTACTTTTTTCCCCTATAAAAACAATATAAAAATACTCATTTTTATGTCAATAAACGTTTAAAAGACTATTTAGTCCAAAATGGTGAAAGTCTCAAGAATTAAGCATGTTAAGTTTAGAATAAGGAGCAAAAAAAGGGAAGCAGAATAAGACTTGGCTCCTTTTTTTGGGAGAAATATCCTGCATTTTCACACCCAGCTTAAATAATAAATACCAAAAATAATC
Organism: Labrus mixtus; assembly: GCF_963584025.1. NCBI lineage: Eukaryota > Metazoa > Chordata > Actinopteri > Labriformes > Labridae > Labrus > Labrus mixtus. The sequence continues at coordinate 17,800,226 of NC_083612.1, read as the reverse complement.
AACCCTTAAAATAATTTCTCAAACTGATGTGGAAAAACCTGAAGGGTCTCTTCATCTGGTCTAAGTATCCTCCATTACCAACACAGACATGTACATGTTACTTAATATCTTTCATACACACACACACACATACACAGTATTGACTCTGACTGCATCAAATAATAAGCCATTATGACTGCTGAATCTTCTGGCTATTTTTGTAAATGATTGTGATGGTCGAGGCTAAGAAGCTTATTACCCCTGAAAAGGAGAACTACATCTTTAATATAACAATGACTTTGTTATATTAAAGATGTAGTTCTCCTTTTCAGGGGTAATAAGCTTCTTAGCCTCGAGCATACATGTAACTCCTGCTTCTGAAGAGTTTTGGGCGTGAGTTTTCAGCTTGTGGCTGAGGATAGCTACGATGGTTTGCATCCAAGAACAAGAGGTTTGAAATGAAATAAATGAAAGTGCTGCATTGATGACGTGTTTCAGTGAGCTGTCAGCAGAGAGATTGGGATGTTTGAAAACGGTGCCTGGTCTGAAAAAAAGACATAGGTCAGAAAGAGAGACTTAAAACTGAAGTGGAATCAATAGAAGCTGATTCCTGAGGACTTGGACCAACAATGATCAATAGCACACTAAGTGCACCAGGAAGAAAAAAACACTGCAAAACAACTGCAGTGATGGAAAGTGGCTTTTGTGTGATTGTAAGAGGGTCAGCATTTAGAGCTGCATGTCCACAAGTTCAGCTCTGATTCACTAACAAGGTTATTATTAAAAAAATAAAGTTTGAAGACCTTCAATTTTCCTGTTTGTTTAGCAGTCAGAGTACAATTTAGAGGGGTAGCAGCAGTGTGTTTTAAAAGGCTGAACAGAAGGGGTCGTAAAAAGTGTGAAGCAACAATCTGAGGCGTTCTCTTAACCAAAACAAGGTTTCAATGTAAAGCTGTGTCTTAATGGGTTATTTACTCATGCAATATTTTAGTTATTTGGTAGCTTTGCAGTTATTGAATTAAATATGTTATGGCAGTGTAAGGTATGCCGCTACATCAGGGGCATGTCCAGAGGTGTGGCATGGGCCACCCTTGAAATCTGATCGGCCACCCCAAAAATCCAAACTGTTGATTGGCTATTTGAGTTGTCAGAGGTGGGACTATTCTGTTTTTTTTTTGCAAAAGGCTGCTTTTAGTTTCTGTTCTGTATATTAAATTGTAAATAAATACTTTGCACATCGTTTACATAGATCAGGTGCATAGAAAATGAATGTACACCCTCTTGCATGCAATAAACTAACAGGCCTTTTTTTGGAGCAAAACACGGCCAATTAATGTATTTTTCTAAGTCAGACAGTTTGCAGGAGTTTGCATGCATTTTTTAAGTACTTTAAATTGTGAATTTGAACATACATCTTCTCATCTTGTCTTATAAAGGAGATGACTGTTGAAATTCGAAAGGGTAAATAATTGACCACCTCCTGTAATTACAGTACAGCATTTGCATTTTATTTGTCATCATGTCCATCTAGATCTGAAGAAAAAAAATGCTCAGAGGCTGTGGATTTTAAGCACTCATTTAAGACGACGTAACCTGATGTGAAAAGGCTTCTTTGGTGCTGTTTTTGTTTTCAGGACTAAAGAATCTGTCTGTGAAAGAGTCGGGACCCTTCAGCTGGCTGTCGACTCCTGCCTCGGGAAGAAGCTTCACCACAATTAAACCACATTGATCTCTGTGTTATTTGACAACATTATTAGACTGTCTGCTCCCTGAAATAAACCTGAGGACAGAACCCACGGGAAGTCTGAGAGTCTAAGATTCTGTGTCTGCTGTGAGAGAGTTAAAGTTGGAGGGATTACATTGGCATTACATTGAGACAAAGCAAACACAGTGATCCATTGTCTAATCCTTCATTAACTTGATTCTATAAAGTTTGATTGTTAAAGGGGTGGGTTAAAAAGTATCAGAGTTCAAAGGAGTGTTTTAGAATCCTACATAGGACATTTTAAGTTCTTGTAATAAGAGTGCAGACAGATGCAGAATGCAGTTGTAATCTGTGTGTTGGAGTGTGACATAGTGAGTGCAACACTGGGAGAGCTTGTCTGATTGCGTGTTCCTGGGTAAGAACTTGTGTTGTGAATGTGTTTGGAAGTGCTTTCCCCAAAGCCTCCTCACACCTCCTGCTTAGCCTCCTTAGTATCTTCACTGTAACTAAAGCATGGGATTACACAAATGCTAAATCCTATGTAGGTCTTTGTGTTGGGACTTTTTCTACCTCTGATCCAAGGAAGGAAAAATCTTGAGATGTAAAAAGCCGCTTTTTTTTTTTTTACAGAGGCAGGAAACACCTTTGATTTGCTGCTAAATGACAACAGATAGCAAAAGAAAATGTGAAAGCTACAACCAGGGAAATTACATTTTGTGCTTCATCCAGGCGAAAAAACTAAAGACAATAGGGAAAATCACTTAGAGATGTCTGATAAATAATGCATTCCAAATCCTAAATATGTCTTCACCAAGGAGCAATTACAAAGATACATAATGTTACATAATGCTAGCAATAGTTTAAATGCAGCTGACATGATCTAACCTTTTTTCTAACCTTTTTTTTAAACAATGAAACAGGATTTTAAAGACGTAGTTCTTTTTGAATGATCACATTCTGAAGATTAGTTCATTTCACTGCATAGTAATTTAAAACATACCAGATATATTTTGGTTCATTCTTGCTGTTCTTTGGCACGATATGAAAGATTTCTTCCTCATTTACTTAAGGAGCAGTTTGGGGAATTGCTGTTTTTCTCAGATGACTCCCTTTGTGTTCATGTGTGTGACAATACATGTGTTGCTGGCGCGTTTTCCCCTTGCATTTAAAGGGGATTTATTGTGGAGAGTGGGATACACACACAGCTGAAATGTGTTTTTCTGACACAAACCCCCACAATGTTGTTGTCCTCTCACATATCTTCATTAATCTTGTCGGTAAGGGTTTCTCAAAGAACAGCCTATTTCTGGAACCTGTCTCTGTCGTTAGTCACAAAGAGAAAAGTGTCTGCATGAAATGCGATGCTGTCCGTCCCGTGTCCTGTCTGTCAAATAAGACAGCATATGGGTGTACGTTGTCATTGTGCCTCCAATGAAAACGTCTTGTTTCAGCTGCAGATTTCCCCTGAAGAAATTCTAGACCATCACCGATCACAAAGTAATATCTTTGTCTCGCACCATCGCTTTAAAAAACGTCAACAGTAAGAACACGCACATAATGACAAAAAGCCGTGAGAAAAGGACGGGTTAAATGAACCCTGTCACATCCAAAATTCAGTCCAAAACTGAACTGGACTTGGTTAAGAACGGACTATCTCTCACACTGTTTTTGCATGCTTTTGGTGCAAACAGCTTAGCCTCTTATATATTAATTTTAATAAACGGTATACAGCCTAACTCTCTGCATGGCCTACAGAGCATGACAAGCAGAATAAGTGTAAATAAAAAGACACATGCAGATTTCTAAGCCAGCTGCTTTCCCACACATTTGTTTTGTTTACATAAGAACGAGATCAACTGAGGAGAGCAGCTAAACGAAGGGAAACCACCTGAGACCCCTTGGAGGGAAGGCTGAGTGCTCCCATTCTCCAACAGTACAATTGAATGCAGCTCAGTGCTGAAAACGGCATCCCCATTCAATTAGAGTCAAATGCCCAGAGAAAACGGCATAAATTAACTCTTCATCCACAAAATCACATCATTTTGCACCATTTCATTCATTTACATCACCTGCATGATAACGGCATCCCATGAATAACCAGTTCATGATGATTTATCCGTCACACATTTTCCCATTATTGTCTTTTCTCATTTTGTCTTCCTCATGTTGACAAAATCAAGAAGTGCCACATTGGAATTTTTTTCCGCAGAAACGTGTTTACTGCCCGAAATGAGGTAAAATTAATGAACATCTGAATCTGTGCAGGTGGATCAGGAAATCACAAAGGAATATCAGGAAGGACATCCTCAGTATGAAATGTTACCTACAAAAACAAACCCATCCACCCACACTTTTGTAGGCTAATCTTGACGATGAGTACCACGTTTTTAGCAACACAAGACAAACGCCACTCGGCTTAGCAAAGGTCTGTTCATCCGTCCTCTGATTGGTCAGGCCATAAATATATTGAATTTTCTTTATCTACTGATTGCAAAGAATTTGTATACAGGAATGTGTGGTCCTAAGAGAACATAACTTAATTACTTTGTGACTTTACTTCTGTATCAAGCAGCAGAGGATGTTTTAAACATCCATCATTCAATGTTTATACCTTCAAAACAAATTATATTCTAATTAGCTTCAGCTGTTATTTATGTTGGTGCTAATAATTACATTTTTAAATCAAGCAAGAAAATACCGGGGCGCTAGTGGTGCAGTGGTTAGTGTGCGCGCCCCATGTATGGAGGCTGTAGTCTTCCAGGTTCAAATCCCACCTGAGGCTCCTTGCCCGCATGTCATTCCCCACTCTCTCTCGCCCTGATTTCCAACTCTATCCACTGTCCTATCTCTCCGTTAAAGGCCCAAAAATAAATCTTAAAAAAAAAGAAGCTAGAAAATACCAGTAACAAACACGTCACATCTGATCATCAGATTCGAGCATTATCACCGGCAATGTTGGTATGCTTTTTTTAATTTCGATTTTTGAACAACACAAGAATTTACCAACATAAGATTGGAGAAGAAGGACGAGCAAAGATGGCTGGTAATGTTTATATGCAAGTAGTAGCATTTAGCACGAAGCGCTGATGTGGAGTATACATCATACAGTTTTCATTATCAACAAATACCAGTGAAGGTAAAAAGTTATTTTTAACTCTGGTTAATTCAAACATTTGATTCCTGTCTGTAACACTCAACTGCTGTCCTTTACATCCCACTTGAAGACAATAATCTGTCGACATGAGATAGAAATGTGTTGTTTAAATAATAGTGCAGTCATTTCCTGACACCTGTGGACTATTGTTTTAGCAAACATTTCTAAAATGAGGACAAAAAATGGTGCAGTTGTGATGACTGTTTTCATTGACTGATTAAAACACAACAACTATGCTACTTAGCATTAACGGCAGCCGGTCGGAATATGTGTGAATGATCAAGATAAAGTTTAGTGTATGAGGTCATGGTAATGAGGTTAATTGTCTCTCGTACAACAGTGTGTCTTGCTGATTAATATTTTATAGCTCTTGCCTAACAATAGGGATCCATGGTACAGAGACATATCCAGGACTCAGCACACATACTTGTTATTGGGTTTGTTGGCAGTAGCAAAAAAAAAATAATCAGATGCATCACCAGCTGCCCTTTTAATGCAAACACATCCTGTTGATAATAGCATCTTATCAAAATAAAGAAAAAGTAAAAAGATAAAAAAGTATTGACAAAATGTTCTCTCCTAACCGGCAGAGAGTGGATGTTCTGCCAGGACTGTTTGATGGTAAACTTTCTGAATCCCTTGTTTTCTTTCGGAAAGCAATCATAGACTGGCCTGGTTGGTAAACTCAAACAGGTCTGTTTACTGACAACACATCCTATAACTGTGTGTGCAGGGAACATCGAACAAATATTTCTTGCTGTGTTTTGTGGCTGTCATCATAGGAAGTTACCAGAAGTAACACTGTGTCTAACAGAACGAAACACATTTGTGATTTCATTTAGAATAAATCAGGTGAATGATTATTTTAAGCGTGTTTGCAATAGCTAACATAGAGACACGAGTGTTCTTTCTTCTACAATAAGCATTGCCTGACAATCTTTTAATAGTTCAATCACCTTGAATCAGGTCAACCCGCCTTTTGTTTGATTTAATTTGCCTCCTGTACTTAAATGTAAAGTATTTTAAATGTCTGGTCTGACCCCCGATAAAACCTGCATCCATCCTGTTTGTGCAATTATAGAGAAAAGCTAGATCAATGGAATTCAATTTAAGGCAAAAGCATTATTCTAAAACGCGGTGCCTCTCTGCATGGAGCCGGCCCAATGATTAAGTGCCCCGGTTAGACCCTGTACAGCTCTGCTGCACACGGCACAGTGAGAGCGTTCATGTCCTGGATCCCATCACCCCAGCCTCTATTACATCCTCAGAGCAGTCAATACTGGGCTCTGACCGCCAGTCACTCACTCTCAGGTTGCACACACAGGCAGAATACAAATCAGGAAGGAAAACTCAAAGCTCTGCATCCGCTCTGTGTCCACACCTTTTCTTAGCAGGCTGCTGTTTGGACAAGCCTGCTCGCAGAAATATGCTGTGTCACAGAGAAAAAAGATAACCAAGGCACAAAAAAACGTAATGCTAGGTTTGTAAATGTAGTCTTGAGGAATGTTCTAGTGCCAGTCAGTGTGCAAATATGGTCCCATGACTTAATATGGTTTGAGGTAAATTATCATGTAAAAATAACAAAAACAATTTTGAGGTGATAGATTTATGTATAAAATGTATAGGTTATATAGAAAATAGTAATGAAATTGCAATTGAAACATGAGGAACATTGGTCTAAATTACACATTGGGTGACTTCTGAGCACACAAGCGGTTCATTTTAATGTAGAAGTTGCCAAAAAGAAATGAGTCTTGAAGCCCATAAAGACTAGAAAGCAGAAAATATAAGCTTTTAATCAAAGCAATTAAACGTCAGAATATTGTCCTGATAAACTATTAAGCATTTTTCATATCAGAATTACCAAATGTTCACTGGTCCACGCTTCTTTAACAGGCTGATTTGATGTTTTTCTGTCACATAGGACAGTAAAGTGAAAATCCAAGCATCTTGGACAGATGGTTGAATTAATCCCACTGGGCATTGGGAATAAATAACAGCTAAGTTTCACTGTTTTTCTAGCAATATGACCCAAACCTATGGGAATGGGATGCACTTATGATACTCCATAATCATCACCTTAATCTAATGAGAACAACTGGACTGACCTGACAAAAAGGACCTTTATTTCCACTGTTCATTCCTTGCGAGTTATGAAACACAGGCTCAAAACAACTCTGTTAATATTGTATCAGACGGAGTCAGAGAGTGTTAACGAAAGGAGGGGAAATGTTAAATCTTTCATGCTCAGTTCCCTTTTCCACAGAGGAAAACAAAAACATACGGGCCTGATCAAATTGACATGCAGTGGTAAAGGTCTCTGCAAACCTGCCCTTTTCTGTCTCCTTCTTTTTCTTCAACAGCAGCAGCAGCAGCTCATCTCTTCAGAGTTAACCCTCACTGAAGTCAACCACTCACAACATACAAATAGGACAAGGGCACCCAGCTATTTTATATCTGTCTTCAGAAATAAATCCAAGTTTGAATGGCAGCATTAAAGGCCCAGAAAGCTCTTTTTTTTTCATTTTAGTCTGATTCTTTTTCGGAGCGATGGAGTCCCACATGAAAACTACAATTGGAAAAACTATATTTGGTTATTTTACAAAACAGATTTTCTGTTTTGTTTTTTTCCTGCTAGCTGGTTTCAGGTGGGTGGGCTTCTGTTGGAAAAGGTGATGTGATGAATTTCCATTGACCAATTAGGATTCAGGAATATTTTAATCATAACATGACTGGTTTTTGAATAAAAGCAGAATTAGTCTTAATTATAAACACATTTTGCATCAATCAAATGTCATGTATGATGATGATCTGATGGTCATCTGCATTGTGTGTACAGACTAAATGCTGAGCTGAGCATGAAGTTAACCTCATTGACAACTAATGCCAACTAATCACAACACACTGGTGTATGCTGTGTACTTATTAAGCATTAACACACAGTCAGAAGGAGTCAACATAAAGGAGCAGAATAATGGTAATGAAAAAGCAGCTCACGCACAGTCTGATGGTTCTTAATGAAACACCTCCATCATCATTTATCATTGCTCGTCGTGATTTATCATCCCATGTCTGTTCTTAAACAATTTGATCTTCTTCCCGAATCACACCTCAGATGTGGTTCTGTTTTAACCAGCACGGAGACGGAGTCTTGTAATTAGCTTGACCGCATCCCAACCAGCTATCACCCTGATCGGAAAACACAATTTGCATAATAAGGTTTTTGAATTTGCACAGTTCCCTCCCTTATTAACCTTCCATTAACCTTTAGATAAACATAGGCAGCTCTGAGCATTATTCCCCAGGGTCACACACCAAAAGACTTGGCCCAAATTCATCAGACCAGCTGTGGAATTGCTTATGGGTGATTAGGCCGCTGATAGCTGCTCGCCTCACTGAAGATGAAGATCAGAGGCAGGAGTTTCAAAACACAGCTCGAGTATCTCTGAGTCTATATGTCCTCCTTCACACAGGTTGCAGGAGGGTGAATGGTGCATCAATACAGGAGGAAACGCTCATGGTGACCCCTTTGAAGGCTATGTTTACTTAGTGGAAGCCTCAGTGGTATTATGTTATGACCTGGTTGGTTACAGCATATTCCACATACTGTATATGCAATATCACTTTTTAGGTTACATTCAGCAACCTTTGTTGCAAGTCATACTTCATCTCCCCCTCCTTTTCCTGCCTTCCCCCTCGTCACTGTCAGATAAAGGCAACAAAGCCAAAAATATTCATATTTATGTTTATAATCAGTTTTTTTTTCTCAGCCTGTCCTCTGATATAAAGATTCTGATTAAACATAAAAAGAAAGAAAGTTTAATAACCATGAATCACAGCATAGAGCTTTAAAGGATTAAAATAAAAGTCTAAAATAAAATATATTTGTTGCTGCGGCTTTTGTGTCAAGGAACATGATGAACAGCAGCAACATTTCATAATTACATTCTTTAAAATTTATAATCAACCAGAGAGAGGCAGAAGGAGATTAAAAAATGATCGACATGTTTGGCTTCGATGTTCCTCAGCGGTGTTCATTTGGAGAATTTGTCAGGCTAACAATGACATTTCAAAGCTTAAAGTAAAGCTATTACCTGTCAAGTCAGAAGATAAATAGAGAAACCTGCTTTACCTCAAGTTTCCAAAGCATTTTCATATTCTCGGGGGGGGAACACTGATATATTTGAAGATAAATAAGGACAGAAAAATAGAAGTTTACAACAGCTGAAAAAAATTAATCAAGTGCTTTCTCAGTCTCACAAATGAAGACAATGTTCAGAAAACAAAACAGCTTCAAACATAATCCCTAATCATTGTCTTCTAGGGATGTAACTGTGTCATCACGCATGATATCAGGAGAAGAAAAGTGTCTTGATACTGTTTTGGACCTGTAATGGTATGAAACGATAGGTCTCCCCTGCAAAAAGTGTAGTTTTGTTTCAGCCGCAGTGGAGGAGGGAGGAGGGAAGTGGGAACCACAAAGACCTGAGGAACAGGGAAGGCCTGTTGACTTCAGGCGTCCATGCGGGGGGAGATGATTTGCCAGATGGATGGCACTGAAACTAGTGACACTTTCTCACTGTTTTTATATTAACAATGTCTGTGTTTGTTGAAACTGATCATTCTTCTTCTCTGTTAGCTCACACACAGACACTGCCATCTTGTTTTGGTCTGTCGACCAATCAGAGGCTGTCATGTCAGGGCTATTGAGAAGACAGGGCAGCCCGAGACAAACCAGACAGCCTGTTCTCAGCACAGAAATACAAAACATAGAACTGTGTTGAATGGATTCATCCTATTCAGCTTTTCTAGCATCTGCAGCTCTGTGCTCTTTCTTAATAATGTGTAGACTGTCCTTTGAATTGAATAAATCCTTTTACTCACTCCCTGAACTTCCAGAGGGTCATATGTGAGGGAAACAAATATAAAATGTTATACTGTGAGTATGACTTGTGTTGTTTACAAGGTCCAGCTGGTGCAATTGTTTTGTTTTATAAAAGGCACTTGTAGGTCATTTGACCCATCTCATATCCCATTTCAATGTCCAATAATAAGTAATATTATCATATCAAGAGATTTTGATATAATTACATCCCTATTGCCTTTCCTTCTTAAACATTTCAATATTTTCATCTGAAGACCTCTCTAGTTCTACAAAATTGTAATTTTTGCAAAAACTGTTCACACATGACCGATATGACAATATCTCATAACTATTCACTGGTCTGTCAACCCTCTGGTTACAGGTGTAATTATGTTTAGGGATACATTTTGACTTGCTTAAGATCAGACATCGATCATGGTTGTGGTTTAAAGATAAATGTTTGTCTGAAGAAAGTTGCAGTCATCGTCAGAAGTGTCAAACAAAGCTGAGATTTGTGCTTCATGTCAGGAAGTTTAAAAAATCAATTTAGAAAAGACTTGAGGGGTGAGGGCTTGCTTGTTTCTTTTTTTTGGAAAATACCCTCACCCCTGATAAAGCCTCCTCGCTTCGCTTTCTAAAGGAAACATCCAGAACACAGCGACACAGTCCAAGGCAGGACAACTCTGACCTGTGAGATTTCTAAGGGCTATCCCAGTTCTTCTCACCAAAGACAACAGTCATAACTTACATGCCCTCTAAAGCTTTCTGTGGACTCAATGTAAATCAATTAGGTCTTTTTCAATCTCATATAAAGTCACATATATATGAATAAAGATATTTATGAGAAAATGCAAAACAGTCAAGAAGTTTGATGCTGAAGGTTGCAAATATAAGTCAGAAAATAAATAGTGCGAGAAGAAGAGAAGAGGCCGTGTTGGTTTCTCATGTGGTTCTTACTAGTAACAAATTTCATGCTTGATAGGACTGATGTGCTCGTCTTTTAAGGTACTATTGTGGCAATTATATGCAAATCCCACAGCTTTGAATACAAATAGGTATTTACTTGAATTGCATTTCTTGTCTAAGCTTGTACGAATGACTTCTCCTGCATCAACACAAGCCTGCAGATACTTCACCGCAAGTGCACGTACTAACTGTTGTTGAGGGTCTGCGGAGTCCCAACTCTTAGTAAAAGACACTTTGACGGGACTTAGATTAGATTCGAATTGTTCCTCCATCAACAATATGACACTCTAAGTATATTTATTTTTACAATGACACTTATCTAAGCCAACATACTAGAGCAAGCAACAGCTTATGATTTCTATGTGTAAGCTGTTTGGCCTGAAGGCTTCATGTGAAATAATGACACAGAAAAGTAGAATCGATACTTCCAAACCATTTTATTATCTACATTATATTTCACACTATGAAGTCATTCATTACTATTGATTTTAAATTATGGTGTTGTACATCAACATGATATATATTCTTATTGTTTTACCCTGTTTTTTAACACTGATCCTGACAAATAAACACTACAGTACTTGGTAATAAATATACTGCCATTTAGAGCTGCTATTGACCATTCCTTATGGGTTTTTTGTCTTTACACAAAAAATGCAAAATCATTTATTTTAGCTACTGTGCAGGTACCTAGTGGTGACTGTCGTTAACTTGGTTAAAGGACGGTGTGTGTGAGTGTGTGTGTATGTGTTTGTATGTGTCTAAGAGAGAGTCATAGACCCTCAGTCTAATGGTTAAACCAATTTCTCCGGTTCAGTCAGGCTCTCCCTGCGCTTGATTAACTTTGTGATCCATTAAGTGGCTTCATCCCCTCAGCAGGGACAAAGTGCCCTCTGGTCAACCCTCGGAGGATTAGGGGAATCCCTGAGACATCATCAAAGAAACTCCAAGGTGAACCGTGCTGCTAGCTTTCTCTGGAGTGGAGTGAATCTGAAGCTGGCCAAACATACATGTCTTGTTTTAGTACTGGTGTTAACAGACAACCATTAAAAGCTAAGGTGATGATATGTCATGTTTGTATATGTATACCAATCAACTGTCAGTGATTAGAAATACTGTAGGCTTAATTACAGCAGCTATCATCAGAGGCAGCATGCATAGTCAGGTGTGAGATCCCTCACAGCTGGTTTTACATGTTATTGATTGCTATTCTGATATACTCAACACTAGTATTGAATCTTTTCCAAATCTTGCAAAGTTTGATGTAAAACCAGGTATTTGAGTACACTATGCAAATCAGTATATAAAAAACACATCAACTTCTTGAAACAAGCATGGTAATCCATCACAGTAAAGATGTGTTGCTTTTCTCTCAAAAAGTTTTTTAATGCTGCTTCAACATCTGAGTCAGCGACTAAAATGTAATGCATTTAAGAGCCGTCTCAGACATCAGAGCCAGACAAACAGTAAGCATATGGTTGTCTGAAAAGAAAAACTTTGAGTCTGTTTTGCATTAAAAAGGGCGCTGTGTAGCAGACTGCAGAGGCTGCTGGTGAGGGAACATCAGAAATAAAACAGATACCTCAACAACAGTTTTTTTTAACTGAGAATGAAACAAAAAAACTGTTAAGAATAAACTGTGAAGGTAAAGATCAATACAAAGACACAACAACTTTAGAACCTGAATAACCATTACTGTACTGTATTTTACTGTAATTTTGTTAGATTGATAAAGTTTATAACCCATGTAAGAATGAGTCTATGTTTTGAAATGTGAAAGTTTAAGAGGCAATGTTTTCCCAGCATGATGTTCAATATTACATCAGTCACTCTCTTTTGTATCTCATTGTTAGCATTTCACAAAATACAGAAAAATATGAAGCAAGACAATTATGCAGCATGTTTGTGATGGAAGTATATGTCATCACTAAACAGATATGGGGATTTCTGTTATAATGTAAAGAAGGTGGCAGTGGCTCAGTCTTTGGCATAGAACTGGAGCGACACTGGTTTCAGTCCTAAGCAGAACAAGTCTGGAAATTGGGCTTGTAGGTGTCCGTTCCCTTTGGTGTGCAGCCCTACACTCAAATCTGACATCTTTCCAATAGTGTATGTCCATAGTATCCCGTTTGTACATGTGTGTGTGTAAGCCTGGCCAATGTGTGTGTAGCATATTTTAAAAAACAGAGCGTATATATATCTGAATTTCACCTCCGTGATTATTAAATATATCTTCTTCCTCTTCTTCTTTAGTGCTGCATGCATCAAATTATTCTCTCAAATAGTGAAATGATCATATCAACAATTATATTTCAACATATCATAGTAGTTTTTCATTTTGAAGCTTTAAACAAGCCATCAGCTGTAATCATTTCTCGTAATGAGTTGCAGTTTTTTTATCTGTATTAAAGTCCCTTTGTGAAGTTATTGGCGCCCCCTGTGGACAAAAAGGACGAGTTATCTCTTTTTCTGATCTTGTCCTGTACATGTGTAAGTAGTGTTATCTAATGAAAAATCTTACCTCACTGTATTTTACATGTCTAACATACAATTCACAATGTAAAAATTTCAAAAAGACTGTTTCGGCAGAGTGCTGTTAATCACCCTGTCTGACACATACCCAGCAAGCAGTTTCAGATATCAGGGATAAATCAGCAAAAAAGGAGCACACTCAACCGTAATACAATTTGTCAGGTGCAACAAGACCAAAGAGAGACAGAAAAGTCAGCACACTAAATGTCCTTCAAAGCATTTCAGCGTTGAAACACTGATGCTGAAACGTATCTGTTCTTGATCTGTACGCTGCTGCTCTACCCAGATATTAAGATGAACTATAGAAACAGTAACCATTCTCTGTGGTTGTCTTGCTTGCTTTTGTTGTTCATGAAGAGGTATCAGTATTTATTTATGTCTGTTTCATTACCAACTAAAACCTCCTCGCAGGAAATTCTAGTTTTCTTATGCGCTCCCTGTAGAAATCAACTCAGAATTCACAGCATCAAGACCACGATGCTCGAGTCACGCAGTGCTATGAGATGTATAAGCTCCAAGTAACTTTCATTTTAACTTTCCCTCAACAAGCCTGGACAAGGTGTGAATGTGGCATGAAATGAGTTACGGAAGCAGGGCCAATTGATATTTAATTAATGCTAGGCCTGACTGGAGGGGCCCTGGCTCATCTGCTGCATGTCTCATCCAATATGTATGATTTACAAGCGGGCTTCTTGCCACGGCAAACTTTCCACACAGTATGGAGCATCAATGTGAAGTGGTGTATACACCCAACACACACAGGGAGTAAGATCTCTGCAGCAACATTTTTTTTTTTTAAATTATGAGAAATGTAAGCTGGACTGACCCAACATGCAGTTCATGTTCTGTTCAAGATTATGTTCAAATTCAATCACACATATGTATAAATGATGACATACATTAGCGCAATAAACGTAATGAAACTGTGTTCAAACTTTTCTTTCTTGGCTTCACTTAGCCGTGATGAAGATCTGTGGTTTTGAAATAACAAGTTAAAATATTTATAAGCGAAATATAAACACCTTTGCTGTTCGTGGAAGCGGACTCCTTTACTTCTTAAATCGTCCTGTTTTATTAATGGGCAATCTCTAGAAAGACTAATCTGCTGCTTCCTGAGCTAAAGTAAGATTTACACTGGCCCTGTTTGCAGAATGGTATGTTTAAAATAGTGTCATAGTCACTTTACTACAGTTCTTATTATGGAATGTGGAATGAGATTAAACTGGTTATAATTGAGGGATAAGAATTTTTTTTTTTACAGTATGACATGGTCTTTATGCTTTTTCATTTTTTACAGTGAGTCAGATTTAGCAATTTAAGGATTATTTTCACGTTATTATTCTCTAAATATGGATTAATTTATATTAAAGCGCATTTTTGTTCAGGTTGAGCTATAGAGAGTGGACACTGATAGAAACAAAAAATGAATCGTCTTAAAACAAATGCTCATGCTCGGATGCTTAGTCTGTCATGTAATACTGGTGGGCGATGATGGTGTTCTTCTTGTCACTGCTGATGACTGGGTGGGATGATGATGGCTGCATGTTTTTGTGAAATGCTGCCACTAATGTACAATGCTTTATGTGAGCTTATTCGGTGGATTCAAACATACACTTTAATATTTATTTATTTTTAGATACAAGAACTTCAAGAAAAGTTTAGGTGGGCAATGAAAACAAGTTTTTTAGTACTTTTACATTTTATTAAAATAATGAGTAAACTACCATACGACTGTATGGTAAGCAAACTTTAAGTATACATATGTGTCCAGAACTGTTTACTTTCATATTCATCCTAAGTATGACATCATATTGATTACGTTGTTGGCTCCAAATTCATTGAATGAAGAGTTGCGTATGCAATAAATTCCCAGATGTTTACTATATTGGTCATAACTTGAAGTAAGTTACTGGAGCTCACTAGTCATTCTTGCCCCACATTGCATTGTGGCTCTTCAGACCATCCAATGGTGGAGTTTGTCAACAAGTGGAATACAAATAAAAGTAACTGTAATATGCTTAAATTTGTTCAAATTATATTCAATTAGCTACAAGTACACAAGTATTCATATTGCTGTTAAATTCTATATCTTGCCTGGTGGTGGTGCTAGCCTGGGGCTAGCTTATTCAATGTAGCTCGGACTGCTAATACGTTAGTTAAGAAGTCATTTGACACAAAGGATGACATTACACTAATGGCATACTGTCTATACATACTGTTTTGAGTATGTAGAGGGCTGAACATATTATGCGGTTTTGGACACAGCCTTCCTTTTCCACATTATGATCCTATGTCCCTGTTGATCATTCATTCATTTATTTACTACATGAACATCTGTGTAAAAAATACATTCTCAAGGATGTTCAATAGAAATCACTGGACCTTGGTCCCTCGTTTAAAAGTGTTGTATTTTGTTCAACCGGTCGTATGTTTAAATGGCTTCTGTTCAGAATAGGGAGGTTCACTAGTGCTAGCACAAAACCATAACTTTCCCCAAGTACATTTTCCAAAGGTTAAAAATAAATTCCGGAGGAAATAGAAGATTAATTCAGATTATTAAGTTTAGCTAATGTAGAGCCATATATAATGTAGACCTTGCCCAAATGAATGCAGGCATCATTAAGTAGAAGTGTCTGTGAGCAGCAGAATGCATTTATTTTATGTTTTTAAAATCCTGAAGTCTTTGTCATATATTCAGAAATATACACATTTACTGGGACTCTTTATTTCCCCAAAGATAGTTGAAGGCAGAAAACACACCTTGCCAGCCTGCTGTCCTACATCAATTCCACAGGTAAAGCTAACAGACATCATTTTTCCTGCTGGGCTATCCGTCAGCCCCCCCAAACATTGCCCCACGTTACATTAAATAAATGCCTGGCTTTTCTCAGGAGTCCACAGCACTGTTATTAAACTGCCTACCTGTGTTATGATGATAGATCTCCTCCAAACCTCGGACCCCCAGCGAGCCCAAGTTACCCATAAATGCAGAACATAAAGAGATTGCTTGTGCGGACAACCGAGGTAAGCAATGAAACCAGGCTGCACACAGCTCACCGCCTCTCTATTTGGTCAGAAGGTAAGTGGAGGCGATTGATGATAAGCATTCAGATGGTATCTCTGACTGTGGAAACACTGACAAAGAGTATTAAATTATAAATCCTAATAATATGAATCAAAATATAGTCTTTAAGGGCAGAAAATCCACCAAAAGAGGTATTGTCTCAAAAGTACTGTTAGATGGCAGAGAATCCAGGGGCCTTCACTTCACTTAACCATGTTAATCATAATAGTTAAAAATTGATGAAATTACTGAGCATCAACAACTATAGGGGCTGAGGCTCCAAATCCTTAAGATTTGTTTCAGAAATCATGACCCATTTTGTGTTCAGGTTACGGTCTTCATCTTTTAGCAAGAAGCATTTTGTGTATATTAATAATTACACCTGTCTATAATGTGGTTTGCCAGCTGGACTCCATTGTTTCCATGAATTTAGCACTGACTGACAGTATCAATGGTTCTGTTTACTTTTTTTTTTCACAGTATTGAAGAATGTTTACTGCTTAAGCCCCAGGAATTTTAGGGTATTACCGTTAGCAGCAAAAACCCAAGGTGTCGCCAAAGAAACCATGATCCCAATCTATAGCATTTTAATTATATCAAATGCTTACAAAGTGATTTATACGGACAAACCCAGGGACCAAGTTGGATTTCTTTTAACACAGGCTTACTAGTTCTTAGTTTGTGATGCAGCTGTCATACAGAGTCCTGGGCTGGAAGTGAGGTGGGGGGGTTATAGTTTCTGAACAGAACTTTTTTCCCCGAAGTATCCCCAGATAATATAAACCAAACACACAACGAGATGTGTACATACTCAGTTCATTTCTAAGTGACATACGAAGAAACATTGTAGGCACAAGAATAGAGTCAACACTTTACAGGCAAGGCTTAATCCACAAGCGTAATGCACATTGTAAAATGCAATTATTGTGGCTGGCCGACACAAAATAAACCAACAGGGTAAGTTGCACACATTAAACAAGCGTCATACATATTCTAAGCTGCAACACACCCATACAGTATAGGCAATAATCGATTAATTATGCAATAGCTCGCTGAGAGAAAGTAGAGAGCCTAAATCTTCCTCTGCCTCACAGTCACAATCATGTCTGCTTGCCAATTTCCCACCAGGCCTCAGTGACAGGCCCGTGGACGGTGAGTGTGATAATGGATGGTTCTAATGGTCAGGCCTGGACCGCACATTAGGAATCAGGTCGATTCTCAGTATTGCACACAGGAAGAGCAGCCAGCAATCAATGCAAGGCTAATGTGCGAAAAGGAGTAAGTTGAATGTCAGTGTTGCTAATCAATAACTATTCATTTTCACCGACCACATTTCCACAAATAGGACACTTAATATTGTGCGATTGGATAATTACCACGCCCAATTAAGGATGTGTGACACTAAGCGATTGATGGTGGATGGAAAACATCTGCCAAAAGGCGCTAATGGAGACACGCGCCAGACTCTGATCGACAGCCAGGAGATGGATCTTGATGTCTGCAAACTGTGGGACGCCAGCTAAACCTGCAGGAGTCAGATAATCCTCTCTCTACCTCCACGGCACCACAGATAATGGATGTCCATCCTCTCAGATTCTGCAGTAACAGGAAAAGCCAGCTCCAAAGGGAAAAGGACACAACCACTTTATAGTACCTCCATTTGTTTCAAATGCTACAGGATGTTTATGGTTTTAAGAATTTTTCTCTGTTACAGACTGTTTTAGTTTACAATTAGATTAACATGTGCAGCAAAGAGTGATTCTCTTTCTTTTCACATATACAGATAATGTTATATAATTGCTGCTCTGCTGGAACGTCCTCAGTCCACAGACTCTGAGCTGACTCAAACACATTCTGGGCCAAAGCAACAGAAGGTCAGAGCAGATTATCTTGTAGTGGGAAAAAGTGACATCTCAATCTTGTCCCCTCAAATCCAGCTGAATCCTGCCCGGCTCCTGCTGATAATGTCAACATGTTTAATTTTTATGACTCCGCACAAAACACACACAGACAAACACAATGTCCAGTACGGTTGACCATGATGGCATACAAACATTTGAAACTGTAAGTAGCCCACTCTAGCCCAGAGGTAGACGCACACTTTCTTACACTTGATGCAGTGAAGGCCTTTTACGTGGTGCCTGGACTATAATCCTCAGGGGGGAGAAATTAATCTGGTGTAAATCATCTCTTCATACCACTTTTGAAGGTTTCCCTTAGATTAAACTTGATCCCTCCTACAACAATAACGTGGGCTAAAGCTGAAATTTCATGCACAAAAGTAAAGTATTATCCTGCCAATAGATTCCTTTCTCCCCTTGCCTGTTTAAGTATCCTAAAAAACTCTCCAGCATTGTCTGACTGAAAAGTTAAACAGCAGGAAAGCTGCCACTGAAATACATTAATTAAGCCTGGTGAAGCCCATTGATACCAATTACACAGTCATTAATGCAATAAAATATTAAAGTCATCCAACTCCTGGTTGTTTACCGTAAACATAATGGATTAGATGCATGATGTGAAGAGGACCTTTGTGACAATGGATTAGAAAGCACTATGATGCGATATCATTGGTTCATTCCCTCCTAAAAAAAAAGGCAACAGTGCAGATTAAAAGTAATGTATGTGTTAGTTTTATATTTTAAATTTCAGATATGCATTGGTAATGTAACAATATAGCTTTTTTATAGAAGACAGTCATTTGAATAACAGCTGCAACAAATCTATTTCTAATGGGACATGAACTTTCAATTATAAGAGTTACACAGACACTGTGTATAGGTAGACCAGTGTTCTTCATGTAATGAAATCTCAAAAAACAAGCTGTATAAAAAGGTCTGTCAAAACGTCTATCATCCTATGCTTTAGGATGACTGGAGTTCTGATAGATGCTCATAAGATTTTTAAAAAATGAACCCGGAAAATGTTCCCAATGTTACTGCTAAAGGTGATATACAGGAATGATTTTATTTATGAATACAGAGTTGCTTTATTCAGATCATATATCCAAAGAAATGGAGCAGAATGACCTAGTTTAATCCACAACAATTAAAAGGGACAGTCAGTTTAATGGTCAAACTTTGATAAGTCGCTATGTCTTAAAATACCTATCTTTGACAATTTGAATTCAGAGAATAAAAGTGGACAGCTAAACAACATCATTCATAACAAAGAAACAATCAGTCAACTGCAGTTTAAACATTTTTACTGCCGTAAATGTTTAGACTGGCTCAAACCTGATTTTTACCAAATCCTGTTCAGGTGTTTTAACTATAAATTGAGAAATGTAATCTTCTTATCATGAATGTAAAAAAAAGATTCTGTCACATTGACTTTTTAAACTCTCACACCCACAGTAATTCTTCCATCCATTAAGTGGCAGAGATGCTAATTGTAATGCAGCCTTCACTGCAGTGATAATGCTTCAGGAGGCTATATCCAGGAGAGGCATTATAAAGGCGATGTCAAGGCTACTTTCCACAGTGAAATTCAAACAGCCATTGGGGAGATAATAGACACTTTGAAACATGAAACTTAATGGAGAATTTAATTGCTCAAAACCCGCCCACAACATTATCTTTGACTTTATTTCACTTCCACTTTACAAGAAAGTGTTCCTGAATAGCTCTAAAATCATTTTCGGTCAAAATGTCCTGGTCAGTGAGGGATAACGATTATTTGAAGCAATTTAGAGTTTGGCGATGAAGAAAAATATTCATACAGTTCACTGTGTTTTCCAAAGGAAGAACATTTCAAAGGTTTTAATATTATTTTTCCATCTCACCTAAAATGTGCCCAAGTTAGAACATTAGCCTTTGGTGTTTAAAGAAAGAATTACTGAGTGAGTGTTTATCATTCTGTGGCTGCAAACAAACTGAAGGCAGTAAACAGCTTGCAAAAGCTGACCCTACTAACAGGTTTTCATTTCACAAAAAGGCACCCAGAGTGTTAGTTTTATCACGTTCTTGAATGGCTTCCACTGAGGAGGACACATGTTTACAAGAGACCTTCAGAGAAAACATGCACATGTTGACTTTATGTACTGAATCTTATATTTTGATGGTGGCCTTTGCGTCTTGTCTTGCCCATATCTGTCAATACTTCTAGTAGCATGTAGTCTAGCATCTTTTACAAATCTTTGAGCTAATTTTCATGCAAGCAAAAGCTCCATTAGGTCTAATTGAACTTAAATCTAATTTTTAAGCAGAGTAGTTTGCACTGCCAGCTTCTGTTGTACCTTTTAGCAGCAAACGATTGTTATGAGAGAAACAGGCAAACCAATTTCCCCAGCTGAATTTTAACTCAAGTAAGTCGTGCTGGGAGAATTTAATGCATGCCAAATGGAGTAACAGTTTCCACAGATTTATTTCTGCAGCGTTGAACAGAACTGACAGTGTGAGAGACAGAGCAGAGCAAGTAAAGGTTGACAGGATGTGTGACAGGGAAAGTGTTTTTTAACACTTACATCTGCACACGTTTTGATTGCTTTCACATTAACGAGTTGAAAGTTGCGAGGATTTACATGATTTATTCTGTGGTGTTGTTTTTGTAACAACAAACCAGATAAAACCATTTGAATTACACACAGCCTTTTTTTTTTTTTTTTTTTTGCCTGAACATGAGCTCTGTGTTCACCAGATTTCACTACAAAAACATGATTCTACTGATGTAATCTGGAAGAAATAGAAAAAGTGTTTGGACCCTTATGCTTATACTGTGAAATTGTATTTATCATGAACTTATAGTTTTGTTAAATCATACTTCAATTTGATTGGCCTTCTTGGAGGGACAAAAAGTACATTAGCTAAGATCCCACTGTAAAGATCAATGGATCAATGGATCTTTACAGTTGGAATGTGGCCCAGCAATGGACTTTACGGTATCTGTGAATCCAAGTTCATTCAGAAATTACAACTACATCCCATTATATGTTGGCAAGAAAGAGAGAGCCGATTTAGTTTTTGCAATTTAACCATGAGAAGAATAAGAAATGTTGCCACAGATGGCTGTAGTCTCACTCAGGACCATTAATACCTAAAGAATCTCCCCCACAGAGCTGAGAGACAGTTGATCTACATTTCTGAAATTCCTGAAACAATATCAGGGGCGAATGATTCTTTTAAATTCAGACTCAACTTGAATTGCAAGGCTGTTGGTAACAAAAGAAAATTCTTTCCATCCATGAGGTTGATGGTTTGTGTCATTCAGCTTTGTGCTCACAATGGTGTAGGATGTTTTAATGACATTTTAAGCAAGCCATAGAGATACTGTCTGTACAATTAGCACTGTGCTCTGTTATTTCTCTCTATCTTTTGGTTTACAGAGCTTTGGGTGGACTTTATCTCTGAAGAGGACGAATCTACATTCTAGCTTTGCAAATTTAACAGGACAAAGAGTGAAGCCTTGTGCAATAATGGGTTGAAGTTATAAAACATCAACTAGATAGATGGACATAATCAAATGTTTGCTGAGAGTTATGTATTATGCAAGATCAAACACATACCTCATACTGTTGCTATAATTGATCACATTTGGTGTGAAGCTTAAACATGATTTTTTTCTTTTTAGAATTGAGTCATTGTATCGAAAAAAGAAAGAAAGAAAGAAATAGACACCTTTTTGAACATAGTCAGGGGGTCTTCAAACAGAATAGCAGAACAAGTAGTTGGGGTTTAGTGTGTTACACTAGGGCACCTCAGCAGTGTTTGGAAAGTGACCTGGCCCCACTCCAGCAACCAGACCCAAAGTCCCTGCTTTGGTCTGTACCAGGGTCTGCTGCTCTGCCCCAATCGTTGGTGGAAAATCTATAACTTCATTTATGCAAAATGTTAACTGAATATAGGCTAAGTTTTACTATATGTAAATGTATATGTGAATAGTTGCATATTGGCATTGTGGCGATATTATATCGTCTCATGGCAGCCAAGTATCGATATTTTGAATATGATATTTTAGATATAATTTATTTTTTTTAACTGCTGGGGGTTGCACAATTCATTTTGAACACGTTGCATTGTTAATAATTCATGTAAAAGTTCAATTAGACTGAAATACAAATAAAAAGACTGAAGTGAGATGAACAGATTGAAAATTCTCAGCATATCATAAAATATTAATATTTCTAGAATTTTTGTATACATTAAAAGGTTGTTTTTTTTTGGGGGGGGGGGGGGGGGGGGGGGGTTTCAAAAAAAATAGACCAAATCCAATTATTTCTTATTGAGGAGTCTACTGGTGTTCTGATTTACACCTTTCATGTGGTCTGTGAGTGTGTGTGTTTCAGTCTTGCATGTTAAGTGATTTGAGGGAGAAGTGAGTGTTTGAGAGCTGCACACACTGTTGTGACATTCAATCACTCCAACGTGGAAAATGAGTCATTGTGGGTCTTAAGGAGGAAAAAACGGGGGGGGGGGGGGAAGAGTCCCACAGGGGGATCACAGATCACTGACACATATCAGCTCTCTGATATCTGACTGATCCGATCGTGTGGTTGCAGCACTGTTGACACAGGTTGGCTCTCTGTTCTAGATCTTATCTCTGTCAAGTCCTCGGTTTTGTTCTCTGTCTCTGCAGCCCAAGAAGTCTGATCGTTAAATGTGTCTCGTTTCTGAGGTCACTTGTTTACTTTCACATTGTGTTGCTTCTCTAAATTTCAAAATGTGTGCTTGAAAGTCAGCATACAAAAACAAATTAGCAGGGTCAAAAGGTCAGTATATTAATCTTGAGAAGGACATGTTGTGCCAAATCTAGTTGCTGCCTCCCTGCTGAGATGTCCGTGCACCAAACCAGAAGGCTAGAGTGATTGAAATACTAAACAGCAATATGCAGTTAGGGACGAATTGGTGGGCGAAAACATCTCTTCTAGGAGAGAGGTCAAAGGAAATTGGCGAGAGTCAGTCAAGTGATGCACAACAGTTAGGTGCAGGAGGACGCATCAGTGCCACGTCTTGTTGAACCTTAAAAATGTGTGGGCAAATAACCCGACAGGGCTCTCACACTGCCAGCTAACGAGAGGGAAATGAGGCTACAGAGGGCAGAATTTCAACATGTGGATGAATGAATTGTGGAAAGCCTCGGCTATGTTTGAAATCCTTGATTTATCTTGGAACATGTTGATGTAAGGTGAGGATTTGCTGTAAAAAAGTATCCTGGGTCTATCTTGTCTGCATTCAGGATTAAGCTAGCGTTGGTGCTGTTAGTCTGTGAGTAGTATTTCTTGGCACATGTTAGGTCTTTTAACGCCAACTGAGCATCATTTAAATGCTACACCACCCTCAGCTGCTTACCAGGAGCATCCTTTCAAGGCCACAGGCCACCCCTTTTTCTAAAGGATTCTGCCACCATGATAATGGACCACCTTACAAAGAGATCATTTCCTCCTGAAGCTTCCAAGAAAATGACGATTACGTCAGTCCGCTCCACCGGCCTTCACCAGAGTTCAACCCACTAAAGCAGCTTTTTGAGGAGGAACAGGGAGGTTTGAATAAATAAGTGGAAAAAACTTTAATTTGAACAACTTGTGAACTGATGCCTTGGGAGTGTATCTATTCCTACAAAGCTAAGCCAACAAGAAGGAAAAATCTTACGCTACTGTTATACTCTAACATATTCTGGGTTAGGGTCAGCTTGCTTTCTGCTAAAAAAAGAAAAAAAAGAAACGTTAGAGTATTTAATAATGGGTATTATTATTATAAATTTAAAGTCATGGATTGAAGGTTAAATGAAAAGAAGGCTGTGTTATATTAATCTTTCATTAGACAACCCATTTTAATCAGGCCAAATATTTAGCATTAAACAGGGTAGTGTCCCAGTGGACCAAGAACCTTTAAGGAACTTATCCAGAAGAACAAGACTGAATGTAGTTCTTGTGGGTTCATCTGATTATTTTCTTAAAGTCACTGCTCCGGGGCTCAAGAACTTTCTGGCAGAGTTTGAGGACAGACTGTAGCTGAACTGTCAAACCTAGACACTGCAGCTGCATCAACTTGTGTACTACTGAATAGATGAAACAATAAATACTCTGGTTTCCACAAAAGTCCTAGAAGTTAACATTTTTTGTTTTTTTATTAATAGAAAACGATATTAGCTTTGTCATACGCTTAAGAGTATTTCATGACGGAGATAAAAAAGGCTGCAACTTAGCTCAAATTTAAAAGACAGTGAAAGAAATTACGATAACAATTTCCCACGGCTTAAGGTGTAGATTTCATATAACTTGTTTAGTCCATGAAGTCCAAATCCCAATCATCTTAGAATTCCCACTTAAACACAACAGAGTAACGTGGCCAATTGTCACAATCAACGAGAAGGATCCAGATGGTTTCTGGCATTTCACTTTGAAAAAAGCAAATGAAAAAATGTAATGCTATTGCAAAGTACTCACAAAAGTGATAAGAGTGTCCATTTTGGGACACAGTCATTTTCAAAGAAAAAGACTGATTGCTGATTGCTGTAGTATCATTTACATATAAGGCCTATTTTGGGATGTTTGTGATTTCAGTCAGAATATGATAGTCTGTATTTTTAAAGTAAACAGCATTAAGTTTATGCTGTAGAACTTATACCTGAAACATCTGAACAACATGTTTGTTTATGGTAATAATGAGAGTTAAAAAAAAAAAAAAAGCTCTCCACACCAGAAAAGCAGTTTCTTATTTCAGTGCATTGGCGCAGACTTACATGGTTATCAAAATCCAATAATTTTACATGACGTACTTAATATGAATCTATCTGGAGCTAGACCATGGTCCAATGAGAAACTATGTTTTTTAATGATAGTATCTCTGCAGCCGTGCAATAAATCACAACCAGAATTTAACCTTTAAGTGTAAAAGCTGTCCTCTTAATATGTGGCCATGACAAACATCAAGCTGCTGGAGCCATGTTTCCTGTCTGTGTATCAGCCTTTTCCATTATTTCTCATCCATTATCACTGAAGGTCAGCACACAACATCAGCCTGAGTAGAGTCAGACGCTTGTTCCTGTTGGGCGACTCAGATTTTCACCGGTTCACCTGACGTGTTTCTGTCAGCAAGTGTGTGTATGTGTGTGTGTGTAGATGCTTGCTTGTGTATAGATGTGGTTGTGCAGACTATAAAGAAAGAGGAGGAGGTGAGAGCCTTTGCAGCAGACATACAGAGGGTTTTTTTTCCCTCTCACGCAGGGCAGGCAGGAGGGATGATGGCAGAGCAGTGCGTGGGTCTGCCAGGCTGTTGATGCACATCTAAGGATGACCTTGGAGGTCTGAGGATGGAGGCTTAGTGAAACTTTCAAAAGACACCAAGAGGAAGGAGACCAAACTTGCCTGTCATATGTCACCATGCTGACAAGTGGTGAGGGTCACGCAAAGTCTGCTTTCATGTTCCAGCCACAGAAATATACAATTCTGGATGAAATAAAAGAGAGGATTTCAGTCCTGATCAATTGAAAGTGCTTTTTATCCCTGAGAATGAGAGATAATATGTGACCTTGTTAAAACATTTTGACACTAGGGAAAATGGTGACTCATGTTATTGTAAGTGAAGTGGTTTCAAAAGAGCTACAACCTCTTTCTACCCACTTTCAGACATAAAATGTGCTGCATGGTAGCACAATTGAATCAATACAGTGAATGCAGCCGAGGCTACACCACACGGATGCTACAGCCAAATGTTTGGTTTTATGAATGGTTATTTCTCTTAACTGGTTCTGACTGAAAAATCTTCAAAAAGTTTTAAAGGATTACCATCAGACACT
Organism: Labrus mixtus; assembly: GCF_963584025.1. Classification (NCBI taxonomy): domain Eukaryota; kingdom Metazoa; phylum Chordata; class Actinopteri; order Labriformes; family Labridae; genus Labrus; species Labrus mixtus. The sequence goes on along the minus strand of NC_083612.1, from coordinate 17,774,227 downwards.
GCTTTACCATGTGTTCATTGCCACAGTAATAGGTAAATGTTAGAATAATAAAATGCTAAACTACGATGCTGAAAATGGTCAACATTAAACCTGCTAAATATAGGCCATTAGGCCATTAGGGCATTGCTGAGCTTTGATACACTGGCATGACTGTAGACTTTTATAGTCTATTATAATGTTAATGACAACCTTTACAGAAAATTTTGACATTTTGAAAGAAAAAGCTAAATATTGAAAGGTTCCCACTATTTAAAAAATGGAGAAGTCTTGTCAACCATGGTTTAAGTAAAATACCAAACTGTTTCCATCCAAATAGTGACGGCTCATAAAATAAGATATTTGTTTACTTTTTCATTAGAGTAAATCAGTATCAAAAAACGTTTGCTCTGTTTCAAGAACACATCTAAGCTCCGGCAGAATAATTGTGTCCAGTCAATACGGCCTTGAAAGCGTCTCCTTGCTAGTACACAGATAACAAATTAAGAGGTGGAGAGACCAACGGCAGACGGCAGATGAAAGAGGGTAAGTGTCGATTAGTTGCCAGGCCATCGGAGAATAAAGCTGTCTTAATAAAACCTTCAACATCTGTGCTTATTGATAGAGCAGACTTTTGGTAGAAGGACTGTGTGTCTGACACCGGGCTGATTATTAAAACATTCCACACAATGATGTGTGCTTGCCCTTTTCATGGTTCATTAACACAATGAGATGTCTTTCCACATGCAAGCCGCAGCTCATTAAGCCTGCCATTAAATCATGCACGGTGTGAGAAAATGATTGAAAAACAGGAATGTGCCATTGGAGATAATGACAACTTACTGTGGTTAAAAAGCTCTGCTTGAAAAAAAAACAAACACCTGCAAAGCAAATGATAAAGAAATGCAAGGTTTCTATTATCTTACAATAAAAATGTCATTATGTTTACTGTGGCAAATCAAAAAGCAATTGCATGTTCTTTTCCCATGCGAGCGTGGTTTCAGTAAACGCGAGCAAAGACGTCCAACGCAAACACACACTTGCAACGTGTGTATCTCATCTAAAGCCAAATCCAATGTGAGCTGTGACAAAGCGTTAATACAGATATTAATCTGTGCTTTCATCTGTCTGCTTTGTAGCTTACCTAAATGAAAAGGTACACATTTTCTTATTTGTAGCCTGGGCACACAGTGAGGAAAATGTGATTTTTTTCCATATACTTGAAAAAGGACAGAAACCAAATAGAAAAAGCTCTGAAGTATTGAAAAAGTATGCTATTCAAGTTCTTCCAGCCTGCAATCTACGATCTTCTATCTGCTCATTTTTTTCAAACAAGATCATATATTTCACCTAATATTGAGGTAACATAAATTTACATTCACACTATCCTAGGCCCTAAAGGCCTCACTGTGGTTTTGCAGAAACCTGCATTAAGGTGATATGTTTGAATTTAGCATCACACGTTTTTAGATGAATGTGACTAATAGATTCTAGGATGTTTTTAATGTGAGTCATCATCTTCAAAGGCACTACATTACCTCCCTAATTTTAGCTGGATAAACAAGACGATTTAATAAGTCACACACATCTATCATCCCTGATAGTTGAAAGCAGACTTGGTTGTAGAAAAGTGCATGATTATCCATATGAGTTAGATCAGCCCACAGCAAACGGGGGAGGCGTTGATGATGAGTCACAGGAGACTGATTACATAAACTAATCCCGCAGTGAAGCTAAAACCTCAAACAATCTGCAGATGAGTAGGAGGCAGTGGGGTTAATATGTTGTTTAAGGTGGTTTAGTAAACTAGGGCATTTCAAGGTAACCTTAATTCAACTGAGAAACAAATATTAGCATATGGCACATAACAGGCAACACATCAACAACGAAAATAGGTCTGAAGTTACCAAGGAAACAGGGCGGCTGTGGCTCAGTTGGTAGAGTTGCCGCCTCTCAATTGGAAGGTTGAGGGATCGATCCCCAGCTGAGCAACATGTCCGATGTGTCCTTGGGTAAGACACTTAACCCCGCATTGCTCCCGTTGCTTCGGTGGTAGTGTATGAATGAATTAGTGTTGTACTTACTCTCTGATGTACGTTGCTTTGGATAAAAGCGTCTGCTAAGTGAATTGTAGAATTGTAGGAAACATGGACCAGGCTCAAACTCATGCCCATTCAAGGCTTTGAAAATGGGAAGCCCAAGATTGAATGGGAGAAGTGTTTCATTTTTCCTGGTAATGCTGCCGAATTGGAACAATTCTGACTTTTTCTACTTAAATTTCTAAAATATGCTTGTGAGGAATGATTGTCTACATCTGAGACTACAGGTCATAGAGCAACCAATCTTGGATCAGTGTCAGAGCTACCAGAAGTTATGCAGCAGCAGAAGTTACACAAGGCCAATAACTCATGAACTGTGAGGTCTCGAATTAAACAATTACCCACAGGGCTTACAGCTGCAGATAAATACGGTGGATAACAGAGTTTAAAATGTTTGACTGCAGAATCAAAATTAGCATGATTAATAAAACATCATTCCTAGAATTTTCACAATTAAGTAATGTCAATCATGAATAAGTATCATCATCCAGGGGATGAGGCCACTGTCATATTTTCTTATGCTACAAAAACCAAACCCTGCTCCAATTCAATATTATACTGGATTAAATTTAAACTCATGGATTGAAGGTTAAAAAGTAAAAAGGTTGTACTCTATTTATTAAACCTTACACGACCCGTTTTAATTAGGTCAAACATTTTGCATTGAGCCTGGTAGTGTCCCAGAGGACCAAGAACTTTTAAGGAACTTACCAAGAATGGTTACATTAAGAGGAACCAGGGACTAAATGAAGTTCTTGAGGGTTAGATCAGATTTTGTTTTTCCTTCTCCAGGGCTCAGGAACTTTCTGGCAGATTTTGAGCAGTTAGCTGAACTGTCAAACCTAGACACTGCAGCTGCACCGACTTGTGTACCACTGAGTTGATAAAAACAAGAAATACTCTGTCGTACACTTATAATAAATAAATGAAATGAAATTGGCAAAAAGTCAGTCACATTTTTCTAATTTGATTGTGCAAAAAGTGAAAATTTGTTCTTGTTATCAAATCATTTGCTCTTTAAGCTCCGGACCCCCTGACAGCAGATGGTGTTTTATTTTGGACTCTCTGGCAGCCACCTCATCTGTCTGCTCATGACAGGAGCCATTTTACTAATGCACTCATGAAAGCTTCCTCTTTCATGCAGTGTCCTTGACGCTCACCTCAAATGTCTCCAGCTGCTGTAGGAGGTTTGGGGATTTTGGGTGGATTCTTCTAAGGGTGTTGAGGACTTTCTGTTTTTCAATACCAACAGTGTCAGTTTCTTCTGATTTATTTTGATGTATGTTGCTTGTACAGTGTTCCAGCTGACTACGTGACGACCAGTTGGCCATGTATTAATGGGATATTTGTGTATGTTGGATGCTGATGCCTTTCTTTGGCCTTCCTGATTCCTAAAGCTTTCCTGTTTGCAATCTGTCATGTGGCCTTTCAGTAGTTTTCGACCCCTTCAGTTCCAATTATTCTCCCTCCATTTGCTTCCTACCCAGCTACATTTTTCCACTCCAAATGGCTTCCCGGTGTCATTACTGTAGATCCTCTTGTCATTCAGAGTGATGGCTAACATGTTGACGAGGTGACTGATGGAAGCCCCCAACATGAACCTTTATCCACTCTTCAAGCTGCTCTGACTGTACAGGGTTAAAGCCTGTGCAGGTGGATCAGCAAATCATATTCACTTGTGCAATCGAGTTTGAGAGCAGCTTTTACTGTTTTTCTCCACAGCTCAGTTGAGTTCCTGATGATGCCTTTTATTGTGTTGTTGACCTTGTATACTGCAAGTCTGCTCATGAATCTATGATTAGTGAGTATATATTCTCTCTGGGCCATATGGTTAAAATTAACATCATGAAAATAAGGTCTTGTTTGGGAGGATGTACTTACCAGTGCTATTGATCTTTGTTCTATTTTTGCATTACACATAGAGGTGTATCCGACACCCGTCTGTATAATGCAATATTCTTCAACACCAAAAACTGCAACCTCCAAAATGATCACAAAGTAGAGTCAAAACTCTCTTAAGTTGTTTCAACAAATACTGAACACTTTAACCCTCACTAGTGACTGCAGGTTTGTTTTATTAGATGGTATTGATTTAAGACAGCGCGTATACTGTCCATCTCAATAAGTGAAAAAAGAATAACCTAACTGAAGATGACTATATAATGAAGTGAAATGCTGTCATGATGTATTTCATAACACTGGACAACCGAAAAAAAAACGCATCAATCGCTGATTTGCATACAAATATTATTTTGGTAACATGGTTGGTGTTAATATACGATCCAAGGAAGTAACAATGTAACATTACTGGAATATTTCCTTGCTACTATGAATTTGACTCAATTAGAAATTCAAAATATTGCACGTCTTGCACTATCATTCCTATATCTAACCTTAAGTTCGATGTCAATTTGTAGAATACATTTTGCACAGTGAACACATAATTAATCTGTAAATTACGATACATATGTATGGCCCAAATATCCAACAGTACTGCATGTTAAGTACTTAAAGCTATAGCTCCACCTCAACCAACTTCAACACATGATGTAACAGCTAACTGTGTAACTGTGTTACAGTAAGAGTACTTTAACTTTGGGGTACATTTTCTTAATCATACTACCATTTAGTTTTTTCCTCATTTAGAGTATTTTTTTCTGTGCAATATTATGTATTATGCAAGTAAAGTAAAGTAATGTGGATACTTGTTACACCCTGGTGCAGACACAGCTCTGACTAGTTACTGTCAGCCTCTGGTGTCGTTTCCAAACCTCCCGCTGAGATTTGCTTGTGTGTTGTAACACATGTCTCTTCAGCTTCAGGACTTTGACGTGTGATGGTAGAATCCATGTTGGATAGTGGTTGGAGGGTGCTATTCTCTCGTGGGTATCTTTTATGATCAGTATTATCCTGCCTGTGAGGGTGGGACTCTGGTGGTGGTGTTGCCTTGTGGTGTGAACGCAGGATTGATGGTCTCCCAGTAGGTTTGGATAAAATCAGGACTTATGTAAAGGTAGTCAGTCCCTGCTCTGGTAGATTACACAGACCTTAGATTATTTAGCACAAGCATAGGTATTACATTATTGTCCTTTCATCCAAACATTGACTTTCAAAAAGGGAAGGGTTAGATTGTTTTTTTCAACAAGATTTTAATTATTTTGATGACTATATGTGTTCCAAACAGATTTTGATAAACTGAAATCTTTTAATATAATTTTGCCAATACCAATTGGAGAGAGAAATCAATAACGAATACGTTAATTGGGATAATTAAACTGAACAAGTAAGGTTGTCTGTTTATCAGACTCTGGTCAAAATCTCACGAGACCCACCACTGTAAATGATTTGGATCCATTATTACCGGCACAGAGGATGGCAGGAGTCACAGCAGGTCACCTAATTTGATCTCACATTGTAATGGGGATAAGGATCTTTCTAATAGGCACAGAAAAGCATTACAGGGCCGGTTAGGAGAACTCCAAACGGGTCCCAGTGATGGGCCTATTACTGTATATGTCTCACAAAGTGGTCTGATGTAATTTTCTATCCCTCAGATCTCACATTCAAAGCTGGAACATACACAGCAGGGTAAATTATGACTGAAAATTATCACCTGACATTAGATAAGGGGGAGTTCTGCAACAGTTACAAGCAACAGCTACATGAAGTCATTTACTGCTGGCCTGTGAGGTAGAGGCTCAAATTACATCAAACACTCGCCTGCAGAGACACTCCTAATTAATAAGAGGGGTGGTAAAGCAGCCTCTCCCCTTACCCTCATTGTGCTTACTCGCTAGGAATCGATTTGTGTCTCTCCTGCTGCCTCAGTGTCTGACAGATGTCTCTTTGCAGTACAGTGCTCATGCTACAAGCAGTCATAGTGTCTGCAGCTAAACCCCACTAGGACAGATAAGAAACAAAGAGCTGCCTATCGAGGCTGATGCATGAAAAACACTCTTAGTTGTTCCCCACCGCAGGTTTTGTTTACAGGAAACACAAATAGAAAGTTTAGTATTGGATTGAGTATAAAGTTGTAATTAGCAACAAACGGTAGAGGCAAGCACTTTTGTATGGGCTTTTGAAATATCTCATTTATTACTGGATGGTATGACCTGATATTTTGAAAATATGTTCCAGTTGTTTAACATGAATCACTCTGATTTATTGTTTAATTTAAAGGCAACACCAATTCAAAGTTTGAATTTTTCTTGTGAAATATCTTTCCAAGACAAACAATCGTGAACAAAAGTGAAACCATGACTTTTCCTCTAGAATCACCAGTATTTGTCAGCTATGTTTTGATGGATATCCATTACAGTTTGTTCAAATTACCATCATGATGCATTGAAAAAATAGGTTATCCTCTGCTTACTCTGGTACTTCTGTAATTTAGTCCAAAATATTAAACCAATACTTTAAAACATTGTACTTAAGGAAAGCCTGCATAAAAACACAACAACTTAAGTAAGATTTATACATAACATTATACCTCCATTACAAAACAGAAGCATTCAGATTTGTATTGTGAGCATGTTAGCATGCTAATGCAGCCTCACAGAGACAGCCGTATGTATTTAGTTGATTCTGTGATGTTCTTAATGTGTCGGGATTAATAAGCCCACCATGGCTAAAATAGGTATGTTATATTCACAGCTGAGCCACGCAAGGTTTTTATGTGATTAAACCAGGTGTGTAATTATCTCATCATAAAGTAGGGCTGCAGCACAGAATTGTCTCATCACATCTACCTCAGACCCTTCGGCCATACCTTATTTACCACAATGCAGTTCTAGATATGAAAGCTAAAATGCAAGAGTTATCTGGAGGTTTGAAGTTATCTTATTAGACTGAGACGTAAGAAATGGTGTACATTACGCCTTGTCTTTATGAGCATTCCAGTTATTTGTTTGTCATTTCTAAGTATATTCTTGGCTATGATGCTTAGCATGTGCTGTAATAGGCAGGAATACACAACAGCACTGTGAACTTTCAATAGGTTTGACATTGAAGTAGCAGTTCTCAAGTGTTTGTATTTTATTTAATTGGAGAAGAAGCTGAATGTGTGAGGTCGCTGAACCGTTTGACAGATTCGTAAGTCAATTAAAACAGGGAAGAGGATGAATGAAAGATCATGGATACACGCTCTCTGTCTTGGAGTTTTATTTAGGCACGAGCAGTCAGTGCACCTCCAGAATTTGGTGAATCAATACTTTTCTGTTTTCACTGTGTGCTCTTATTATTTGTCTGGGTTTACCCAAAAAAACAGATCCACAGACTGAGACTCGGCCAGGTAGCACAACAATCTGAAGTAAATTCCAACCTGCTACAAACAGTTACCATAAAAAGCACATTTCTAAAGTAATAACAGCTCACATTTCTGCTTCTCATCACGTACAATTCTTTCTCACACAACAGTAATTCTGCTTAATGAGGATAATCTCTAAATCAAGCTGGTATTGTCAGCATTGGGCTTATCCCTTTTTATTTCCTTATCATGCTGATCTATCGTCAGCATGTTCTGGTGATAAAAATCAAACACAGAAAGGAAAAGGGATTATGGGTAATTGTGGAGAAAGAAATCAAATCAAATTATACACGGGTGTTTAAGAACCTAGCATTGCAATTGCAATATCACTTTACTTTTAGAGGCAGGCATGCTTTACATAAAACAGCAGGCGGGAAAGTATCACACGGCCCTCTAATTTCTATATAGTTTCAAAGATCTGAACAAAGACCAAAACAGCATGTTTTTTATGACTTTGTTTTTTCAGCACATCTCACTCTTCCTGGAATTTCATTTACATTTTAATATTTCCACAACAAAAAACAAGTTATTCCAAGGTGTTTTCATCCTCGCCTGCTGACCCTGTGTTTGTCTTGATATGTTATTAGCACTTTGTGTCTTACCTCACCTTCATGGATTTCTTACCAGGATTTGTGGTTGCATTTGTCCTTGGTCCTAGTAGTTGTATTAAATATTGAATTTATGTCTCTTCTGCTCTCTGTTTTTATGTTTTGCACACTGACTAAGATAAAAAAAATAAAAAACTAACAACGTTCATTAAGACTGGATCTCCACCACTGTGTTGTGTCCTCATGGTAGACGATTTATCAACTCTGTACCTGCAGCAAGATGCAGTAAGTTTGTCCTAATTTTGCCTGTCTTTCTAGCAACAGATAAAACTAAATAAATTACACTTTCCACCCATGGGGGAACAAAGTATGTACTGACTGGCAAAGCATCTGGTGACAGCTCTGTAATACTGATACAGATTTGCAGTATTTGCCAGTCTGATCAGAAATATGAAGATCACTATGGACCCCAGACATTGCAAACCCTCTCCCTGCAAATGATTCATCTGCTATTTAGCATATGATGTCATCAAGCATCTTCTAGTGACTTCAACCAATCCTTGAATTAAAAGACAGTTGGCAAAGACTCCTCTCCTGCTTTGGGGCAATTCTTTACGTCGTCTTGATCAGTGTGTATGCATCCAATCTCTGCATTATGTTTAGAGGATTTACAATTCTCTATAAACACTTCTCTGTTGCATCATGCGGCTTGGTCTAGCGTTTTTTTAAATCTCCGCCTCCCCTCCAGTCTTTACCTGTAGGCTGTGAGAGTTCAGTAAGATTGACTACACAACCTTACTGGAAATGAAGCCCGCCCTCATACAGATGGAGGCAAAATCATGTGCTTTATATGGAAGAATGTGGTTCACATTTTTAGTCTTTCCTGCAGGGCTCTCATAGAGTTAAACTTCTATGACAATATGTCAATCCTATTTAGCACCCAAGGACTCGTTAATTTCTACCTCTCAGCTAAATTGGCATCAAAGATCTTGTGTAAATGCCAATGACCAAACATTCATTCATGACTAATAGTCTCATAGGATTAGTGGTATGACACCGATAAGTGTCAGTAAGTGTTATACATCCAATATGGTTACAAACAATGACGCTGGCGGATGATTCAGAGAACAGTGGGATGCGTGTTCATCTGTGACCTTTATTCACTCCTGCAGGCTGAAGAGGTGTTTTGGTTTAAACCTCCAGTATTTTTCTTTCTATTTAAATTGTGCCCTCAGATAAACACAAAATGACTCAATTCTGAGTTCAAGAGAAACACATGCATTTATTATATTTTTTTTGAAGGTAAGACCCTTGGTGTTGTCCAAGAGCTGTGTTTTGCTTCGATATGATTTCAGAGCTTGTTCTCTTTTCTTTTGAATAGATAACATGGATAAATAGTTGCAGAAAGTTTGCTCTGTGCTTTCATCTGTTTTATATGGCTTCGGGTTAAGGTGAGCATCTCTTCAGTAACAGAGAACAATAAAACAGTATGTATGTATCCTTAGCTGATAATTTGTCAAATTACACAAAATAAAACCAGAAGAAAGTAAACTACACAGAAGAGCAACTTAAAAATAATTTAGAAGCAATACATGCTAAAAAAAAACAAAAAACTGCAGGAGGTCTTGGTCAGGTGAGGGATCCTCAGTATTTGCGCGAGGGTCAGGCAGCAGGGGCTCAGCAGAGGTCAGAGCTGACAGTGGGTCATAAATATGGCAGACAGGCTGAGCTGGCTTGTGACAGGTAAAGGGCGGTTCTGCTGTAATGGGTGGTAAATGTCAGAGCCTCCCTACAGCCTGAGATGAGCGATTGTTAACGTAGCTTCCCTGAGCCTGAGCTGCCAAAGCCTGGAGACAGTCTGACGAGCAGTAAAGGAAACATTTACACGGACAGAACTGCTTGTTTGGATGACCCCCCCTTCCTCCCCCCCTTCCTCCCCCCCTCTCCCCTCACCACACTCCCTTCCTGTCGCCATAGGCAAAATGAGACAGGTGATTAATCAGGTTGTTAGCATGTTTGATGGAGAGGAGAGAGGAGAGGAAGGAATACGTGTGCTGGGAGGAAAGTGAGAAAGGTAGTGAAATGAAGACAAGAGCGCCATCGTTGTGATTCATCAGGGGTTACCGGCCCTCGTGGGAGCAATAATTTTTAAAGTAACAGGCCATGATTGCAATAATGTCCCCATGGCAACTATTATCTTTAATGACTATTATTATGGCAATCATAAAAGGGAGACTGGAGCAAGTCTCATTAAAATTATTATACAACTATACTTCGGAATGACTTGTCTGATCCAAATCAAGTTCTGCAACTTTAAATGTAAGATGGGCATAGAGCAGCAGTGGATGAAATTCAGTCTTGAAACTCTAACATTTGGAGTGTGTCATCATAAATTTATTGTTGATACTTTTCTGTTGGTGTTGTTTATTTTCCTCAAAGTTTAAGATACATTTGCTTCATTTATTTATCAGGTATCATGAACAAAATCGTTGAACACAGAAAATCGAGATGATTTGCACCTGAGATAGCAACCATCTTTTCGCAGCCTCCAGACAGATACACACTAACACTACACTACTGATCCAATCCAATAGAAAAATAAGGTTGAATAGAATACATACTAAATGCATACATCTGACAAATACATACATTTAAATCCTTACACCCTCCCTCCTATATACTAAAAATGCTCTTTCCCACTTAAATGTTATATAATTGATATTTTACCCCCTTAGGAAATAATATGGAAGCTTGGGAAATGAGTACTGGGTTCAAATGTATTTGTGCAGTTAATTGGTTAATTGTTCAATAAAATTACAAAAATATTTTGCGACTTACTTTTGGAGACTCTGGAGACTTTCCTTCTGTTCTCGCCAGCGCCTGAACCATCGCAACCATCCTCATCGTCGCAGTCGCCGCTGTAACGCCCCTCTGCGTCTCCACTTCCTGTTTCAATCTGGTCTAGAGACCCCAGTTTAGGAATGGACTTCCCCTGCAACAACTGGGAAAATGAAATCAACATTTGTAACTACTTTCCATAGTTTTTTTACAGAAGCAATTTGGTTTAAAGTTAGTGTTGACTTTGTGTCTATATGCTCACTCTGTAAGCGAGCCTGTATTTCCAGCTGCATGAAGCACTGTATCTACAATATATGTATATCATATTCACATTCAAAATTCACAGCAGGATACAGGGAACAAGGCCCTCTGCTTGCAAGGAGAGCACAAACTATACTCTCAAAAAAAAAAAAAAAAAAAAAGTCTTATTCTCGAATCTGCGGAGGGGCTGAAATGCAATGACATTTTTAATATCATTTTCTGCACAATGTTTGGCTATACCCTAAATATTCATACAGCTTATTAGAACTTTAATGACAAACGTTATGAATACTTTTTGTTGTTTGTTTGTTTGTTTATAAAAAACTACCAAAAAAATATTCTGGCTGTTGACTTAATGTTGAAACTGACAAGTAGAATTAACATTTGCACCTTTTAACAGTGGCTACAAACTACAAATTAGATGCGTCTGTAGTATGATTTAGAAGACCCTTCTGGGCTGCAGTGGCCTGCAGCTAAACTTTCTGCCGTATTGCTGTGCTGCACAATCTCAATCAAAGACTTTGTGAACTGGGTACCGGGGGAAATGCATAAGCTAATTGGCTCATTTAGATTCATGATGCGTCACTGAAACAAGAGGGGCTTCTGTGAGTTGATCAGAAAGGTAGTGTCTATGCTAATTAGTTACTGTTGTGGTTCAGTGCAGGGGAGCATAATGTGTCAGGGTTTCTGCGGTGGCTGAGCTGGGACATGTATCTGTGCTGGTAATGAGCCTGTCTGGGGTCTCTGCCCTTCAACGCTGACAGGTTAGGAGATGGAGAATGAAGAGTTTAGGCAATATCAGCCATGTGCCTAATTTTGGCATGATTTCTTCTTTCCGTTTGTATTGGACATCTAACAAAAACTTGTGCTCTATTATGTGGAATAATTTGTCTGCGGTGCCAGGGATGAGTCTGGTTAGAGAGTTTAACCGATTGTGAACGTTGTGTTTCACAGCTCAAAGGCTGTCGACTCTGAACCTCATCTACAGAGGCATCTTGCAGTAATTAGTCTGTGCATGTGATACAATACGTAGGGCTAAGATTCACGTATCTGCAGTGTGCAAGTAGATGAACGATTAAATAAGCCTCTGCATACAAGTATGTGTAGGTGAGGGTGAGAAAAAGGTGTTTTTCTTTCACACATAAATATAGAAACTTGATTGAGCTACTTTAGGTCAAGTGTCAAATGTTATTCCCTAGACACCTCTAAGCATGAGTGTATTCCTAGGAGAGTTGACTCTAACACAGCTCTAAGAATTTGAAACATTGTCTATCTTACATATGTATCAAATGCATAGTTTCTGTTCCCAGTTCCCTTTTGTAAATTTGGTTGCATGTACACATGCTGGAGGAACAAAATCTAAGGGCTTATGATATCCTTTATTCTTGTGATTGCCAACATATTGATGCCAAGCATTGTCTGTGCCTGCTAGTGCTTGTTTCTCTGTGCCATAGGGCTGCATTGTTGTCCAAGAACACATCAGTGAACACTTAAGCGCTGGGTGAAATGTTACTACATTAAGATTAACATGGGCACTGGATATTATTTTGAGTTGATCCCACAAACACCCTCCTGCTTCCATAAGTCCTCCTTAGTGCGACAAATCCGCAGCTAAAAATAGTGTAGAACAAAAAGGACTGTTTTTACTCCTTTAATAAACTTAAGTAACCTTTCCTTTGAGACATTAATAAGTTTCTTCTTTTATTATACTACCTACTGATGACCTGTTTTAAAGGATTTTCATCTACAATAGGAACAAGAATTGGAGGTCTGAGTCAAACAAGTAAAGTCTGAGAGGATTAAAAGATCAACTCACACAATATTGGCTTTGGTCTTGGCTATATAATTTTAATTGTTGGATTATATATGGCTAATATTTAGCAGCAAAACAAGTCTCTGAAAAACACAACAAATAGTAAAAGAGCAATAATGTAAATTCATGTTCAGGAACATAAAACTTTTTTTTTGTTGGTATGGCATGTGTGGTCACTGGATGTTGACTTGATTTGCATCAAACAGCAGTTACACCTTCAATCTTATAAAGTCTTGTTAGTTTTATGACATTTTACAGCACACTCATTTCTCCAACGCTGAGAAAACATTAAAACCTATTTGACCAAATCTGTCAATCAGTATGAGAGTCAATTCTTTCAGTCTCCAGGAGCCGGGGAGAAACTTGTATTGAACGGCTCCCCTGCTGTTACTCTGTTATGAAACAGCCTGAGTGGTCCAGCAGTGTTATTAGGCAAACTTCTGTGAATGACATGAGGCTTTGTCCAACACTGGCTGTGAGGCTGCCGCTCTGATTCACTCAATGCATCTCCAAGAGAGAAGCTGCCCTTAGTAGTCACCCTTGGGCAGGCCTCTGGCTGTTATTGTAGAGTGTGGAGAGTAAGGGCCAACCAGATAATACCAATCACACTTCTAAAAAACAAAGCTGGCCACAGGCACACAACTGCACACATAGAATGACTTCTTTTTTTTAACATAGAGATCTTCAATTTATTTGTATTTTCCTTTTTTTAAATTACTATGAACTTTTTTTTTGCAAATACCGGTCAAACCCAAGATATTTTGAGCCCCCCAATCTGTTATACTTAGCTGTAATTATAACCTTTAATATGAAGAGAACCTTTAATTGACTCAAACTTTTATTAAAGGACAGTCATTTATATTAAAGTTACTTCTTCATTAGCAGATATTTCCAGAGTCAATTCGCTGTGTTCACTTGCGGTAGCTGCTCTTATCTTTTCATGTAAATGATAAGGCATTATACTTCTATTTCATTAAAACACTTATAATTAGAAGAAATCATTCAAAGACAATTGGACAGACTGGTCAAGGAAAATAAAGACTAAAATAGGTAGCAATCAAATTCATATTTCCTGGTCAATTAAAAGTGTTTTTCATGTTTTACATTACATTTTAAGTAATAATGAAAATCTGCCAGCAGCACTTCCATGGCCAGACATCCTCACTTCCATGGCCAGACATCCTAAGTGGTAAATTTAATCACCACTTATTTCACTTATTAGAGGAATAGTACCAATACACAAAGTGCAAAAGCAATATATGTAACCACATTGCTAAATCTAGAAAAGTGGCAAAAAAAAATGTACTGGTAGAAACGATGACCATGTAGCTCCGGCTGCAGGCCCAGACTGAAGGAGGGACAATTTAAAATACATTGAAACTGTTTTTCATGATTGGACTTTGTGTCTTTGTCTTTTGGTCAGCTACACACAGACACACACACACACACACACACACACACACCAATCACAAACAGTGCATTTGACAATCAGATTACTAGTCAAGGACTTGTTCGAAAATAACACAGTTCAAAGCTGTTGAGTCACTGCACACTGAAACTTGCACTATTAAGATGTGTTTTTCAAGCCATACCAGGCTTTAAAGAGAACACATTTTGTGTGTTATTTAGTTCCAGCGTGAAATAGCTCAGGGACTTTTAATGGATAGACATGTAGACCAAAGTCCATGATGCCTTGAGTATGAATCCTCTACAGTAGAGTGTGTGGATCCTCAACATCATCACATCATCAATTTTAGATTGATTTTTTTATATAAACTTCGATGTTTCCCCTTTCCAGGTTTACAGTGTTGGGGGGGTGGGGGGACACGCCGACACGCCGACACGCCGACACGCCGACACAAACACTTGAAGGGATATTGGTGTTCATGGGTTACTTTTAATGACAGCTGTCCTTTTCTATCGGAAAGGTATCCTTAAATGACTTCTTTCCCTGATAACGGACTCTATTCACTATCCTATCCCTACAATAAAGGCAAAAAAGCCCCAAAACAAATCTTTAATGGTAGGAGAAACACTGACCTTTATTAGACACTTCAAAAACATTATTATAAGCCCGGGATGTACCATGTTTTCAGTGCTAATTATTGATGTTAGCATGCTAACATGCTAAACGGAGCTGGTGGATATTTCCAACAGTATGCCACAGCTCTTTTGTGTCAAACTTTAACATCACAGAGCAGCTGGCTCCTTCTTTTGGTTGACAGGTTGTATCATGTTTATTGTTTGCATGCATCGTTGTTTTTCCCCTTATCTTGGTAACCTTGAACCGAACAGCCGGCTACATTTTGTGCATTTTTTAAACTCACACCCTGTAAACATTACAAAGTTCTCCATAACACCAGCGCCTTCCTCAGAAAACCACAACAAAGACAGCAGTTTGTTGAGGCGTCTCTAAAGATTTGCAGTGGGAGCTGAGGCTCACCTTTACTTTCATCACCGCATCATAGAAAGTGTATATATCCTGACAGGCTTGCATCACAGGGTATGTGTTGGCAATTTTGACTGTGCAGGAAGCTGCAGCAAAACGCAGCATAGCTAGCATCAAAAAGATACGGGCACCGACCTCCTCCGGCTCTGTGATATCTTCATTAGCCGCTGCATAAGCAAAGCCCAGAGCATCATCAAGGACAGCAGTCATCCAGCCCACACACTATTCTCACTCCTGCCATCTGGAAAAAGCTAGGGGAGCATTAAATCACGCACCAGCCGTCTCCTAGACAGTTTCTTCCCACAGGTAGTCGGTATAATGAATAGCACCCACACACACACACACACACACACAGATATACGCACAAACAGACACTAAAACTCTTTGTTTAGTCTGTTATTTAGGAGGTGTCAAATTAATCATACTTTCCTTTGTGTGTTTTTTTTTTAGTTCAAGGTTGAGTGCTACAGTGCAACTATTATTTTTATTAGAGTAATTCAACTGCACATCATGTTTGTTTGTTTGTTTTTACCTCTAAGTGTTTTTGTTTAACCTCCTTAAAAATATGCAGCTATATAATACAGCATAAAATACAGGCAGGTTTTTTCATTGTTCTGCTGTCTTATGCTAGGAATAGCCGTCTCTTGTCAACTCCATTTCTTTACCTAAAGCCATTAAGTTCTGTAGCTGCGTCTACAGAAATGGGACAAGGCCATGGCCATAGAACTTTGTAGCTTGTAACTTTAAGGGGATTATAACTATATTTATCCTGCCTACACAACCAATTTAGTTTACATTTTCCACCACGGTCACAGCCAGGAGTAGTCTCAAAATGCTGCAAATTATTTCAAATTGACTGTGAGTGACAAATGGCTTACACTTCTAGTCAATTAAAATGTACAGTGTAGATGATGTACAGGGTATATTTTCTAAGAGGTGCAGGGTGTAATGTGGCAAAGTGAATCGCACCTTCAGAGATCCAGCAGATGAATGGAGCTGTGTGTGGATTGTACAGCTCAGGAGTATTCACTTTGAACACATCCCTCTGTATGTAAATAGAGGGTGGAGGAGAGATCTCACAATGATCATATTTGCCAGTCAGAGGAGAAAAGTGTCAGGATGCGAGTCTGCTCCCAAGACGCTCTCTGTCATTTTCAATCTTCCTCACTGCAGCTGCAGCTGTGACAGGGTGGTTATCCGGGCCCGAGAGCAGCAGCAGCAAAGACGCAGCAGGTCAGTCAGTGAGAGGACGAAAAAATTAGAATATAATACAGTCAGATAAATACAATCATCCAAATTATCGCAAATTTTACTCGGTAACTGTAAACTTTGAAGGATAATTATTTTTTTCACAAAACACAAAAACTATGGTCACCATGTGTTTGTCTGGTATTGTCCAAATTTCAATCTCAGAGTAACTCATGTCCCACAAATATCTCCATAATATATAAATACCTCGGCTTTAAAGGTCACTACATGATCACAGATTTCATGACAAGGAGTAACTACAAAAAAACACCTATTTCTTCTTAGAGTGTCCTGGTCCTACTCTTGATTTTTCTTTTTCATTATAAGACATTAACAATGAACCATAGATCTGTAGTAAATGCTTATTTGTCTAATATGTGTCAATCAATCAATGCAAAGTTCATGATGGCTGTAGCTATAACTATGAACAATCCGGAAGATCCATAAAGCTTGTAGCTCTTTGTGTCTTAACCTGTCAGTATGCTAACTGTTAGCTGTCATATTCTGTTCAACGTCGTGATCATGGTGTTGAAGGATGCACTTTGTGGGTGAGCTAAGTAAAGTAATTGCCCCACATTTGATGAAAATGCTTAGTAAATATGGCTGCCCTATAGCAGCTCCTTGTATACTATTGCTAAACACTCAAGGGAAGACACATGCAACAAAATAAATATGGGATTTTTTTAAAATCCCCAATTCACTGTCCTGCTATCCTCTACTGCTCTACTACTAAAGCAACCAAAGTGTATTTCTCCGCAGTTGAAATTTTGCCTCATACAAACACACTATATACTCCTTTTTGAGGTACTTTTGGTCAAAACTACAGTGCCAAGCTGTTTTTATATATTCATGTTTTTATATATTCAAGGGGGATTAAAGATTTATGTCCTGGTACCACTGTGTTTTGAGCTGAGTCTTAAAATAAGGTAGAAAAGTATTAAGAGATGTGGTGTAATGCCAGCCTTTTTATTGAACCATAAAGCCCAAACTTTACCAATTATTCTCACAGATCTCAATTCAACCATCAACCAGCCATATTTTAGCTGTTATGAGCAGATGATGTTAGTGAACATCACTGACCAACAAATACAAAAACAGTGCAAGAGCCTTTTTCCCCAACTTGAGTGACGCATCTAACGACCAATTACACAAAGGGGATTATGCTGCTGTTGCTCAAGATGGATTTTAATCATGGATAAACACATGCAATCATTTGAGATAAAGTTGTTATCGACAGGTATGCAGCTAAGCTGGATTTGTCTCTGAATGTTTTTCATTTACAGCCTTTACCACATGGGTATGCAGAGAGCCACAACGATTCTGGGTTTAAAGCAAATTACTATGCTGCAGGTTTGAGGGTTTGTCTTGTCTCCAATTAAGACAAGCTTGCATCATCCGGTTATATCTTACTCTTCAGATTCCTTGCTGGATACCAACATGAATTAATCACACAAACAGAATGCTGTAAGTCAGTGAGTGTTGGTGTGTTAAAGTATCTCCAGAGAAGAGGATGATGGATGTAGCCAAGGTCATCTTTGCTGCTTCTGCACTTCTTCTTTAACAGTCAAATGTTATGATGTGGTGTGCACATATAAGAGCACAACAAATAAAATCTGAATATATTCAAAGTGTTAATCCTTTGGACGAGGAGGGGAGGGGACATGAATTATTCAGAAGAAAAACTGCTGGTCAACCACCACATCAATGGCTGGTAAATAATTCAGCCAGCAGATCGGGTGAGTAGCTGCTTGCTTCTGATTTTGATTGAGAGACAGGGACAGGGCCTGCTTAGAGATTCTTGATGGGTTTTACCACATCAAGAGGGGAGGACAGGGCTGAGGAGGAGTGAAGCCAACAAATAATTCATTGGAAAGAGCTGCTGATGAACAAGATGATGAAATCTGGAGTTTGTACTCCTCAGATTGCATGATGAATTTGTCAATAGCTGCATTTCTGTCCTGTGTTTTCCTGCGGTCTCGGCTGCAGAATAGCAATGATGCATTTCCATTTGGTTGTAGGGAAACTGGGAGAGCTTTCTGCTCTTCAGTTGGTCAAGGTCAGCGGCAAATAAATGGAAATAGTGAAGAACATCTCTGAGATGAAAAAAACATGAAAATCAACATTTGCATGGACACATCATTCGTATCCTCATAAAAAATGCCCATGGCAGTGATGTTTTTAAAGTAATAGAATTTCACCTTTTGCCCGCATCCATATTTCAGGGTACACTTTTTTTTCCCTCTGCAGCCGTTCAAACAGGCAGCCTGCCATTCATGCATGCATGCACACGTACTTTAAGGTAAGTTTCACCATATTAATGAGGTGCACCAATACTATAGTGATTTATAGAAGCAATATACTGTGTGGGGTACACCCAGATGTGCACACAATCACTCATGTGTACAATTGAATGAGTGTGTGCACTGGTATATGTAATTGATGTTTTTGCTGGTCATAAAACGAGCCGCCATTAACCCTCTACTCATCCCCCCACCCCAACCGCCTTGCATGCAGTATTTACCGGCATCCTCAAGAATCAGAAAATACAAAAACATTTTAAGGATCTTCATTTCACTCGGGCTTCATTTCTAATCTGAATATGACCCACATGTCCTCCTGTAGCTTCAGATTCCATCCTCAAGCTGCCACACTGTCACTGAATTATATGATTAGGACTTCCAAGAACTGCCTGTTGTGTATTCTGCTCAGCTTTACTGTGTGCTTCATGACATGCATGATCAACAGCTTTACAACAAAAAAAAAAAAGGGAACAGTTGAGGAAAAAAATGCGAGCGTCTAAGATTTATGTTGACAATTCAGGTCGTACACACAGGAAGACACTTGTGCTCGCACTTCAGCGTTTAATGAGATGCCAATCAGAACTATTTGCAAATCAGAGCCACTTGCAAATCAAGTCCCAATGAGATGATAATGCAAAGTAGACTCAAGGACCGTGAACACACAAGCTGTTAAATGAATAGTAACAGATGTAGAATATGAAGGTCTGCTACTCAACACTTGTAAGATTTCACCTTCGTTTATGTTCACTGAATAAACAAATTCTATATTTTGTTCTGCGTGTAAGAGTGAATCTAGTTCACTTCAGATAGAAACCTCCAACACTTAATTATAACTCGCAAGGCAAGGTGACTTCAAGACAAGTCTATGATGCTTTTGACAATTTCTTTCTCTAATCTGCAGGAGCCATGGGACAAAACAAACAGCGATAAATGATTTTGCAAATGAGTGCATTATGTAACTGATTTGAGACTAACAAAAATCAAAACAAAACACTTCCCTTTGAGGATCAGTTTGACCCAGTGATGGAGTGTAATTTGGCTCGAGTGTACTCAAGATGTTGCAACAATTAATTTGTGCTTCTTTGCATTGGAAAGTCCCATAAAACCCAAACACAACCTTGGAATAGTTTACTGCAAAGAGTAGCTCATTTAACACAATATTGGGTTGATTACCATTATGACTACATACAAATTAGACAAGGTTTGCCAATTAGCAAACTGAGCAGGAACAATATCTGTACTTTTTATTTTGTCTGATTGTGCTGGAGGCAGTTCTGGCAAGGACCAGGAAGGATTTGGCAGCACTTCTGCAAAAGGGTAAATGTGGATTTCAACAAGGGCAGATTTTAACTAGTTTTAACTAGTTTTCTTTTTTACAAGAAGCTGCTTTTTGAACACAACTGAACTTCTGCACAATATTTTCAACAGGCTGCATTCAGCTTCTAAGAGCAAAATAGATGAAAAAAACAGTTTAAAAAATCTTAAAGCTTAAAGGGATACTTCACCCATTTGCATTAAGCTTTGTATCATTATAAACCTGGTAGTCGTGCATCCCGCCCTCATTTTCCCCTGAGATGGGAAATCTTTGTATTTCTAAGTCTGAAAAGGAGCTTCCAGTGACGCAGAAATCGTCATTTTGCTTCATCGGAAGCTGTTGCGGTTAGCAGGGTGAAACTACAACGCTAGTTCCTCGACCACTGAAGCTACAGACCAATCACAGATCAGTAGGTGGGAACTCACTCCCAGAATCAAAACTTAACGTCCACCATATTGCTTGGAAGCTATGCTAACAGGCTCTATGGAGAAAGCTGAAAATGGCAGAAAAATATAAATATAGCGACGAGATGGCTGCTGCCAACAGGCCGGTCTTGTGTTTTGGCTGCTGCGGCCGCTGGCCGCCGGGACCGCTGGCCGCTGCTTGCCGTCGGGGCCACCGCTGGTTGCTGGCCAGGGCCGGCGCAACACAAGACCAGCCTGTTGAGCTGGGGCGGACTGGTAGTGTCGGTGCTCTCACTGTTTGCCTATGAACACAGACATACAGTCTGTTTTCTGCCAGGAATTTCCAAGATAGCAATTCAATTCTGGAAGAAATCTCGGAATCAGTTGAGGAAATGGCCTCATGTGTTTAAGTAAACATGTCTGTAAATGTTTTTATTACTATATTTCTTCTGCTATATTGTATGTTTTGGAGAAACTGTAACGATCGAATTTCCGTCTGGGATTAATAAAGTATTTCTGATTCTGATTCTGAAATAGAGGACCTTAGTGGGAGTGGCCTGCGGTGCTGTGCATTCTGGGATTTGGTGTCTTTCGAGCCAAAAAGACACTTTCTGCCTTTTCTCGGCCAAGAAGGCACCAACTTCAAAATGTATTTCACATTTCTACTACATATATGACCCAATGTCAATACAGATTCATGTTTCAACGGGTGAAGTTTTTTTCCTGCATCATTGAGGAGGATTTGATGTCTCAAAGAGCTTGCTGAAACCAAAGATGCCAACTCTTTGAAACACACTAAGGCTCTAAGTTCATGTGATTTAAGTGAATTGGATTTTACTCTAAGACTGAAAGCTATTAATGATCAATATCTTATTTATGATTAAAATTTGTATTAAATTTCCGGACATGCCCGTGAGCCTTTGTCACCACTAGTTCTTGTCCGCTTGGTGTGTCAGGGACTTTAAAGACAAATTACAACCAGTGAGTCAGAAATGTTTAAAAATGGGATTTTCATTCTGTTCATCAATGTAATTTATGTCATTAAAAAGATGTATAGAATTTCAACTATTTTTTTATTGGAAGAAATGTGTTGTTTTTAGCATTTTTTAGAGCAGCTATATTTAGTATTTTTAAATATAGCAATGGATTTCATCTTTTTGTTTTCTGATAGCATTGTGGCCCTTTATTTCACCACCACTGCTGTCTGCCTCAATCCCAGTCTCAACAGGAATTAATTGAAAAAAAGCACTTAAAACCCAATGCACGCAGTCTGCAGCAACAAACAGCAGACAAATAAAAGGTAACTTGTCACTTGTGAACATAGTGTAGCAGCTACGACGGCGCATATTCATTCATAGGATGATGAAACAACAAGGTAAGCTGCATAAATACAGTTTAATAAAAAAAACTCCAAAATAATACAAATGTTTCTCCGTGATTGCTGAACATTGCTGTACATTATAATAAATATGGTAACAAATGTTCATGATTTGTGATGATAAAATGTTTCCACTGCCCCTAAGTGGCTGAAATGAGTTTTTATCAAAGCATGGATAACATAGTTCTGTCAGTCATGTGTTGTCATTTTATTCAACAAAAACAATCTGCTGAATATCTTTATAAATGCATCTTTAAGTGTTAGTTTATATATTGATACTGATATGATCTCACTGATTTATGATCAGATATTAAATCAATGGGAAGCAAAAACTGCAGTAGAGGAACATGTTTTAAGCTCTTGATAACAATTGGATATAAATAATAATTTAAGAAAGAGATGAACAATAAATATGGACAAAAAGAGGTTACTAGTGCAAAAGAAAAATCACATCTCGCTGAAGGTTCTGCTCCCAGCAGATTATGGATGATTGTATAATCTGGGCTGAGCTGACAATCATGGTGTGTTTCATAGAAGTTACAGTAAATCTTTTGCAGAAGATTAATCATTTCTGAGAAGTCAAGCTCATAAAACTTTTGCCTTTGGGGTTAAAAAATGCAGAGCCACAAGAAAGAGGTTTAAGAAGCAAAAGAGAGAGAGAACGACACAGTGGATGTCAGAGGGATCAGGTGCTCTCAGATGGTTATGATATAGATTTATGTTTCCTGACATCCCACAGATGGTGTGAATTAGTCAGGGAGGGGGTGCCAGCACCAGGTCAACGGAGATGACCTGGCCTTCAGCCCGCCACTTGGGAAAGCAAAGCAACTGACATGCGAGGCTGCTGTTGCTGCAGTGCAACAACCAACAGCTGTTCTTGAAGCTACAGGAGAGGAAGTGCATCCATAAACCGCCCTAATCTCATCAACCTGAGAGATAACAGGCAGTGAAAGAAGCTGCAGCTGCACAAACATGCATTAAAGCAGGATGGGGGATAGAGAAGCTGCATTGATTTGGACAAATAGGGAGATAATCATTTCATACGTATGAAGACACACAAACAAAATCAAATAGGTTTCTAAATGTGTTATGATTGATTTTTTTTTTCATTGCCTAGAGATGATTTTGCATTTTACACTTTTGGAATAGCTGTTTTCTATTAGCCAGTGCTTACTGGTAATATGAAAGAGGATATAAATGCTTTTTGTATAAAGAATAATTCATAGAAGGAGAGTACAAGGCTTTTTAAGTGGATATTTCATTTCAAGGTAATTTGGTCGTGCCTGTGTACCTTGATGAAAAAGCCCAAAGCTAACGACAGAGACTTAATGTTCCATAAAACAAAGAAGCACAGAGAATTAGCAGATCGCCTGAGGAGACGCTTACCAGCTGCTGACGAGATGAGGGATAAATAAATTCTGAAAGTGGATGGAGATCTGCAGAAAAGATTACTGAAAGGAAGAAATAGTACACGTGTTTATGGTGTAAATATGTCAAGAGAGGCTCACCTGATTGATGTGTTTCAGTTTGTCGATGATCTGATTGATCACAGGGTCCGCTCCCTTTACTTTCACCTCGGGGTTGTCACTCTGAGCTTTTATGCCGTTGCCCACCACCCGCAACGTGTAGCTGTGAACAAAAGATAGAGAGGTCTGTAAGTATTTCAATATCAAAGTTTAGATTTTTAGATATACTAGTTCATTTACATGCATATCCATGCTTCTCTACACATCGTCTCTAGCACACTTAGTAGTAAAATATTGTCCTTTTCACTAAACTATACTTTTCACATTTAGATAACACATCAAAACATGTGATTATTTAACAAAATCAGGTTACATTTAAATATCCAACAGCTTGTATTTTAAAAATACTTCAGAAACAAGTTAAGAGCAAAAAAGAGACCAGAAACACATAAGAACTATGTGGTCAAATTAGCCTTTTTCTTCTTGTCTCTCCCATAATAATCTCACAATTTTAGATTTATTTTTGAGGGGACAATCAGCCTAAATTACCAAACTTCATATAAGGTACAGAGAGCACGAAAACTTCAACACATTTCCCTTTCCAACAGTTAAAATGTATTTATTTACCTTGCATAAAGATAAAATCATGAACATAAAGGAGTTTGAATTGTATATAAAGAGATTGCTTTGGAGTTTTTTGTGTTTTCTGTGACTGCATCCCATAGAGAGCACCTCAGACCTGTCCAGTCCAGGAAGAGCTAACTCAACAATCTCACACTGAATAAGAATATTAATTTCTCTTTTTCTTTCAATGTAAAACACTAAAAAATAATCAATATTCACAGCTCATACAAAGTAGGACAATTTGTAGGGCTACCCCGGGAGTTAAAGTTGGAATTGTGATGTAGGGGAAACATGATTCACCTGCACATGGACTGCTGTCTCTGCTGCAGCGCTCAGGCTGCTTATAACACATATAATACAATATATCAATCCCTTTATGTTTGCTCTCAGCTACGAAACCATTAGACCGTGCTTTGAGTACAGTACAATCAACTATTCATTTGTGATTTGGGTCTTATATTTTCAATGTTGGGCATTAATCCAGGCTGTAAAGCTGTTCATTGTTGTTATAGCCTGGTAATGGGCTCCAGCTCAGCTCAAGGACTCGTCTCTCTTTTAGTTTCTCTACACTCTGTCAACTCTAACGACTCTGACCATGGCAGCAAGTGAGTGAGCACAATCCACTCACATCTCAATCTGCAGCATATCATTTCATCAAACGAGTGGATCAAGGTAAAGTCAGGCATTGCAGAGAGACCTGTGCAGCTCTTTGTGTATGCCCTTTTTTGTGTGTACGTGTGTGTTTGCAATTTGTCAAAACTGACAAACAAAGCAGACCTCTAAGGTGTCGACCCGATGTCTCTTTGAACGTGAATATCTGGATAAGAGGAAGAATAATTTAAAAAAAACATTGGCTAAAATGTTTTTGTGGCAGCAAACTTGGTTAGCTCTTCAAGCAACACGAGGTCAGACAGAAAGTGTATGAATAAATAAAGTGCAGGAAGCATGGCTGCCTAATTTATTTAAAAGAAAAGGTGGGTGCCAGAATTCAAATGTAGTCAGCATGTCTGGGTCCTACAGATTTTATTTTGATCATTTCCTACCAATGGGAAGTCCTAAATGTGACTTTTTGAAAAAGAAAGCTGCCGTTTAGTGTCCTTTTCAAAATGTTATCAGCAGTTAGTCTGTTATCTCTTTTTTGTCATTCTGATGAGGCTCTTACTCCTCTCTGTGTGTGGCCTCTGTCCTCCTTTTGTTGCTGCCGTCTTTCTTCTGGCAGTCACGGCTAATGAAATATTGAAGTGAACATTTCAAATCTGTCCACAATACCAAGGCTATATGGTCATTTAGAGAACAGATGCCCATAGCTAAAGTTGTGTTAATGCTTTTTAAATGTTTGGAAAGTACAAAAGAACCCTGTCACAGTAGAGAAAGACTAAACCACATCAGAGATTTCATGGAGGACGACATTCACACATCAGTTTTTTTTTCTTGATTTGTGCTTATGCCAGTTAGTTTCCTTTAAAGTTCATAAACCCTCAGTGTATTTCATGTAAATAAATAGGTTTGTTTTGCACTGCAACCACTCAAGTGAAGTATAAGAAGTACATTTTCACCAACACGTTAACTAATACCTTTTTCACACTCTGTGAAATGATTCTCCTCCAAAAGATGTTTAAGTCTGATGATTTTGGCCTCATATGAAATTAAAGACCTTTTAAGAGTCCCGATTTTAAGAACACAAACCCTTACACAATTCTTCAATGCTGTTATCTCCTAACAGCAGGTTTTTGATGTTTAAAGTTTAGTAGTTAGGGTACGTTATTAAATAGTCGGTTAGTCTAACTGCAGATTTGGAAGATAAACTTTCTCGGTATAAAAAAAAAGAACAGAATTATATACACATATAATTAGGGATGTAACGATTCACTAAACTCACGATACAATACAATTAACGATACTCGGTTCACGATATGAATCTCTCACGATTTATTTTACAATATGAGACTGTAGACAAATTATGACTGAAAAAGATTCCTTCAGGGGCTGCAAACCCACTTGTCAGTGTGGTTTGGCCTTTTAATGTTTATTGTCTCTCAACAAGGAGAGGTGATTGGAGCTTCTCATTGTGGTGTTGATTAAATGCTGCATCATGATGTTTGTAATTACTTGTCTTCTTGCAATATTCTTGCAACATTCACAGTTTTTGTCTCGTCTGTTATCTTCTCACCTCTTTCATTTTCTGTCTTGGGGGAAGCCAAAATGCTTCCACACCTCCGATTTAGAAGACGGTGGAGCGTCCTCAATTTCCAAATCTTGCTTTGCAGCTGCCAACCGCCTCTGCTCTACAGCTGCTGACGCTCACCATATTACTGCAATTCATTTTTAGTACTGATGTCTGACACCTTTGAATTGATTTATCACAATTTTACGATTAATCTTTCCATCCCTACATACAATAAAAAAAAATCTTATCAGTAATCAGCGTCAGAGTTGTGAATATTGAATTGCATGAATGCATAAAAGTTATTTCATCTTTAACCTAAATGTTTTGCCACTTTTGGTCTGTATGATTTGCTGGTTTTAAGTTTTTGTTTGACAAAAATCTATTATGACATTTTAATGTTCGAGTTAATGCAGTTGTTGTAGGCCTATAGTTCCAGCAGAAACTCTTAATTTGTGCTTTTAATACCTCCTTCATGGTCATGTAGATTATCGAGTACTGTCCCTGATAAATAAAGGACTATGATTAAAGAAAAACAACTTCAAACCAAAGCACACTGACATATAGAATTCATGTTCCAGGCTTTGATCAAAAACATGCTGCTGGTGGGTTTACATTCCTTCAATCCAAACTGTGTTATAACATCTCTCATCAATTAGGGAAAGTTGTTTTCATATAGAAAAGGAGAGTGGAGACACTTGCTGCATGTTGGATTTTAGAGTAACCAGGTTTCTGTGCTGCATGTAAACGAGTTCTCAGGTTTGCTGCCAAAACATGATATTCTGTCTTCTTCTGTCAATACATACGATCTGATGGACTTCAATGAACGTGTGAAAGTGAAGGTGCTGTTGGCTCTCTGCCTGCAGCTGGAGACTGATGTGTTGGGACTAATCTGCACCTGAACGGTAATACTGGAGTAATGATCCCTCAGCCTCCAGCTCTGTTTTAATCCCTGGACACACCTGCTGAGATGGAGATTGTATGTGTAAAGACTGGAATAATGATAATCCCTGTTGGGTCTGGTGCTACTATTAAAGTGTTTAGGGTATACCTGCTCGGAAAATAAAAGTGAGAATCAATTGCAATGGGAGGTTACTGTTCCCCTCGTGCACTTGTAGCCTCTGATAATCTCATAGATTATTTAGAGTTATCACGAGATGCCATACTGTGTAATAAATAGCGCAAAATCCACTTCTTCATGACCTTTCCTGCAGTCTTTTCCTCCTTTCTGCACAGTGTGATTAATAGCAGATTGAAAAGATTACATCAGAGCCATCTGTGCACTGTTCCACACAATGAAAATGTGTAGACACACATCTGTTCAAAAAAAAAAAAAAAACTGTTATCAAAAAACGGTCTTTTATTGTGAAGAGCAGAGAAACGCATGAATAAAGTCACCTTAAATGTGGAGAAACGCATAAAATATCAGAATCGATGCGCACACACACACACACATGCTGGCAGCTCGGATTGCATTCAGTGAGCGTTGTATTTCATTATGCCACAGGGATCCATAGCCTGAAACACATACAATCTTTTGTACAACACTGCAGGACCGGCAATGCAACGCAAAGACACTCGAGGGGTTGCAACAGCAGAAAAATAAGGGTCTGCTCCTTAAAAGGTGTCACAGAGAGAAAACATTGATCACAGTCATCATCTATTCCTCAGTGTGAGTAAAAGGTATACAGTAGCATCAAGCACAGCCTACAAGAGGATATCAAAGAGCTGAGTGATTGCCTGTGTCTCTGTGGACCAGCAGCAGGATCTTATAATCCATATCCCGCTCCCCAAAGGGATGCTTGGTTTGCATCTCATCTCTGCTCACATTGCTTTTCAGCCCCAGATTGAAAATTTCAATCATTTTATCTTTGGCTCTTATTCCTATCTCATTCAACTATATTTGTCTGTAAGTGCAAAACCTTCACGTCTGGAACAAAAGAAATGTGAAGCCCTCGTTGCCTTATTGCTCAACTCCAGCACGGGGTAAGATTGGTATGTCAAAGTAATTTACTCTGATAAGCATGAATCTCCTCCAGACTTCCTCAACTCAATGGACTGTAACACTGGGAACCCTGCACAAAATCCAGATGCGAGCTGCTGCGAAATAATTTGATGCTTTCTATTTCAAACAATGTTGCCTAAGGTGCAACATCTTAACAGCATCCCTTTGATTAGGGCTTTGAAGATGAAGGGATGACAAATGGGCCTGAAATTACCATGATGCGAGGCACTGCAGGTAAACAGACAAACCACAATAAACAAAGACAACACCGCAGCCAAAATAAGATAGAGGAAAAGAAAACCCACAAACTCAGTATTAACAATCAAATACAGAGCCAAGCTGGAGGACATGTTAACTTAACTTAATTCACAATTAATGACCGTGTATCAGATTCATATATTTAATAATATGTGACTTTTTTAAATCAGAATATTAAACAGAAACAAAATTGAACCTGCAATAAATGTTTTTTCACCTACAGTATATCACCTTCACAGTTGATGTTGTGTGCTGTCATCTATCAGTACTAGTATAACATTACTGCTTTCTCAAAGTTTTCTCCACCAATCCCCTGAGCAAAGGTTACAGTATGTGTTTTTAGAGTTAAAGTCTCCAACATGTTTGCAAGCTAGCTGTGCCGGTACGATGTCTGCATCACTGAGAAATATGACTTGTTGCATACGATTTCAAACAGTCATTCACTCCGTTTAGTATTTATAGATATAGTGATTATATCCATTCTGAATAAAGACTGTCACCAGAACATTAACTGCCATGGATAAATAGTCATATGTGGTGCATATCTGTATTCAGCAGGGTTTGCTTTACATGTATGCAGCATTTCTGTTTTGTGTGTGTGTTTATTTTCTGGGTTTGATGAAATGATCCCGATGAAGGCCACAAGCCGAAACACGCCGGTCTAATTCGTTTATAAAGTTGATCTTCGTGCTACAAGTGTGTTGCTGGAGCTTTTTTGACCTCTTCTAAGCTTTTCAGTCTTCATGCACCTTGGTAGTTGGTGAAGTTCCCCTGCTTCTTCAGTATTTTATGGGTTTTTTAAAGCTCTCTCACTATCTGGCAGAATTCAAATTGGCGCTTGATTTTAGAAACTTTATAGATTCCTACATTCTCAAAATGTGTCTTTTTTAAAGAGCATCGCTTACATACTGTACAATTAGATGAAGTCTTTCTATCTTTTTGTTGTTGGAGTTTACTGAAGCCTGTTAAACATGCCTGAATTGATTTAATAGGCAGGTCACTGACGGCTCTCCCTCTTTTAGATCTATTAGTATGCTTCCGCTGCCTTTGAAAGAGCAATCATGAGTTGCAGCTGAGCATACCTGTTAATTGTTGGCAGTCACACCATCTGTCTTTCAATTGTGAGTTCAAACGTGGAGTCACTGTGGAGATAAATAAAACTGTGTTGTTTTTGTAAAGTTTCAGTGTTTCAATTATTTTCTTTGTTCCCCTGTCTAACGTGTGATGCTGTCTAGGCCAGAAGAAACTGTAAAAAAAAAAAAAAGAAGGATAAAAGCAGCATCAGTCGTGTCTTTCCAGGTTTTAATATGAAACCAATGTCTGAATTTACTTCACAGATACACTAACAAAAACACAGTTGGCTGTATTATCAAAAAAAAAAAAATCCCTGAGATTGCTTTCATCAAAATGTAATGCAGAGAGATATTCAGTGGCTCGGGAGATGAAGGAGGTAGAGCGTGCACGCTGTTCATGGCTGGCTGAGTGAGAAACAAAGCGGCCCTGCGGTTAGTAGGCTAGGAGGCGATACCTGCCTTCAAGTCGTCACTGAGGAAAACAGAAAGTCCTCACAGCTCATTGCCGAGTGCAGAGAGGATCTAGAAGAGGCGGCCACTTCAAAGCAGCCTCTTCACTTGGGCTCCAAAAGGAGGGAAAATACTTCAGGCGAGACAAAGGAACATATGCAGTTTAATGTGTATAATCAACAAGAGGGCCGCGCTTCAAACAACCATCTGTTTTTGAACAATAACACACACTAAATATGGCAATGAGGAAATTAACTCTGCACAACTAACATTTAATAATACATCAAGACCTCCATAAGTCTTGCAGTAAATAAGTAGGGGTTAATATTCAACATCATGATCACTAAAAGAGCTCCTTATGTGTAGGAACCACGTTTTGATATAAGCTAAAATTCAGAATCAGATAAAGACGTTGATTGAGAAAACCTTCACAGACAGATTGTAATAAAGTATTTTCATTAAGGATTATTATAATCAGGATTACAAGGTTTAAAGGAACGTCACTCTAGGACTGTGTACCTTCACTGAGAGCTGTGACAAAGAGTATAATACAAGTCAACAGAGCCTCCGGCAAAGATTGAGCTCCTAACATCACTACTGCCATGTTTGTTCCAATTACTAGGAAGCCCTGAGCCTTGAAGTCGTATTGACTTGTGCCAGGAGGACACCATGGAATTAGCCAGACAGAGCTGTTTGAGCAAGGTGGCAGCGGTAATTAATATGGTCTGCTGGTCGACGTGTAATGGGCACTTTGTGTCAGGAGTCCGTGCTTACACTGTTTGCAAGACATGGGTTAATTACAGATTCATAAACACAAAGTTTTGCAGAATGGACAAAGACAAAAGCATGTGTTTTTAGTGAGCTCTATCAGCAGCGAAGTCAAAAAAACTTTTTAAGAAAATAAGAGATGAAAGTTGGCAGACGAAATGCTATGGATGCTCATGCACACTTTCATGATGAGGGGACAATAATTAGTCAACACAACAACTATGTATTTCATATGAACATGTAGATATCTATTTTAAATGGTGCTGTGAGTAGGATTTCTTATAAACAATGTATGGCCTTAATGTTACAAAGTCACCCTTCTCAATCATCATTTATCACACAATAGAAGAGTTGTTTTCTGCAGAAACTGGTCCTTTACATTCCCAATATTTCGCTGTTTTTACGACATTTCTCGGCGTCAACCTCCGGCAGTCGACTGCAAAGAGTTTTTTTCAACAGAGGGCGCAAAAAAAAAAAATGGGGGACTACGTTTTTTATGATCACCTGAATAGACAAATCTAACTTTGAAGAGGACAAAAGTACATGAGGATACAAGAAGACATGAGGCGTCTGCCGTATGAAGAGGGAACATTGATGGATCCTGAAATTTACTAATCCAGACAATCAAACTGTAAAGGTCAAAGCTCACTACTCTGGTTTTGGTCTTTATTAGGTTTAATGATCTTTTCCTTTGTTAGTATGAACGTATTTAACCTTCAGTGCAGTGATCTCTTTCCCTAAGACAGACGATGTAAGGTGACAGGAAACTGAGACAGACAGAAGTTTGTTAATATACCTCTGGCAGTCAAAGATTGCTCATACAGTCCTCTGACATGCTGAAATCTTGTGTTTCATGGCAACTACAGGCTCTGATTTTTAACCCTACAGTGAGCGGGCTTTTACAGACTATGACTCTATGCTCGATACAAAGGCTTTTCATCGTGACAGCCAGTATGCTTTGGCATTGTTTATTTGGTAAAGCAAGTGAGTCACCATGTTTTGAAGGCGATCCTGTTTGACTACTCAAATCAGTGTCCACATGGATACAATATATCTGTTATGATTTGACTTAATCACTGGATTACACTGCTAATGCTTCTGGTGTCGTATTTATGTGCCCACACTGTCTCGCTTTCATGAAGCAGCTCAAAGAGGGAATCTTTATGCATTTGATGTTTGTTTGTTTGTTCATTCATGTCTTTACAATACACATTGCTTAGGGAAGGTACAACACAGGCTTTTTTTTTTTTTTTTAAATGGCACAGAGCCCCAAGTCCCCTGCACAACAGGGGAACGCAGCGGGAGCTTGTTGAACAGACAGTCTGCAAAAGCTAGAGGGGTCAAATCAATACATGAATTTATTTATTTTTAACAACTCTCCAAGTAACACACATCAGAAACCTGTCCCTTGTAGTGTTTACTGTGGAGATATTAAAATGTAGGATTTTTCAAATGGCCTGTGCTTCAAACAATGCAAGTGTGCATCAGAGGTTGGATGAACATTAACTTGTATATGTTGATCTTTACAGTGTCTTCTTGTTTCTGTTAATGCTGTCACCTCCAGGTGAACCAGCCTCTCCTTGACATCCATACCGTTACTTTTACAAAGTCCACAGCCAAACACAGCCTTCCTGCAACACTTTTTATTTTCTTTCATATATTTTTTGGGTCATTTTTGACTTAATTTGATAAGAGAGTTTAAGAGAGACAGGAAACATTGGTAGGAATGAGTAGAGAACGACAAGAAGCAAAGGGATGAGGTCGGATTCAAACCCACAGCCACAGTGACGAGGACTAGAGCCTCTGTACAAGGTGCTTGTGACATAACCACTAGGCTATCCGGCGCCCCTTCCAACACTTTCAACACATTTACATAGACAAATGCCAGCATATGGAGCCGCACCTCTCCTAGCACCGCCGCCCAAAATGGCACATATCTCTCATCCACAGAAATCCATTATTAGGGCTGTAAAGAGCATGTTATATTAGACCGATAATTTCCACCCTGGGCTAAGTGGCTCTGTGTGCATATGAGTCACTGCATCATGCATGCTGTTAATGCCAAATAGATATCAGAAGTCCTCAAATGGCAATGGAACTTTTATAACACCTCTTAAATATTTGAGTTTTATGGAGGGTAATAAGGACAAATGGAAAAGTTGGCTATTGAAGAGCTGGAAATGGCCTCATAAAAGCAGATGGTGACCAAAAGAGGGAATTTTCAAAGATCTTAATGCCTCCAAAGGGCAATAACGTTCAGGATTAAACAGATGTGGTAAGAGCAGGGCAGACAATAAAAGACTCATCAGAGCTTTTATGATATCAGTGATCAACATGTTCACATTGAAAATAATGTTCTGCTGTTTTTCCAATGCATGTAAATCCATGAGCACCGAGTCTGGAAGTTTAATTTGACCGTAGATCACAAATAAATACCCAGTAGAAACTCAAACACACATTTCTTGGTGTCAGTCCAATGCAGATTATCTAAATCATCACTCTGATAAACTACATTTTTCTTCTCTCTTGCAAAAAATGTAAGAGGCTTAGTCATCTTAGTCATCCTCATCCACTGACCGAGCATCCACATTTCTACACCTGCTCCATGGGGTGCTGGGTAAAAATTGTTGAGAGGATGATTAGGAATTTATGAGGAGTTCTGTAAACACACATAAACAAGTCCACTCGCCGAGAGGAAGGGCTTTATGCACAGGCTATCAAACAGCCGAGGCAGCGGGGAAGTCAGGTTCAGAGTAAACACTTAAGAAGTGATTGGACTTCCTCTCGCAATGGCACTGCTTCATAACGAAGCGTCTCCTGTATCCTGCCCGGCAGCGGAGCCAAAGCATCACAAATGAACTGTAATGCAGCCTGGAGAAGAAAGCTCTAGCACTCTCCTGTCTGGATATTTAAGCAGGATAATAACATGTAATTTGTCAGTGCTATGCTGAGCAGTGCTGCAGCTCCTGCAGTCAGTAGATTATCAGTCTTTTATTGTGAAGGTATGAGAAGGAGGAAGAACACAATTTCAATGGTGATTTAAAGAAACATGAAGATAAGCACGTATAGATGAGTATGCTTTCAGTCTCATGCTGGCACAGGAGCTGTACATTAAAAGAGCATAACATGGCTTATTGCTTTTTTTAAACAGTTTTTGACTCATTCATGTAGGGGGGGAATGTGTTGCTAGGAGTAAACATTTTCTGGAAGAGGGATTGTGCTGATTAACTGGAGAAACATTAGAAAAGGAACAACATAGCAATACATAACAAAAAGAACACGTTCTTTTAAAACTTTACCATAATAAGCACTTTAAAGGCAGGGTTGGTCATTTAAGAAAACCAGCATGATTTTGAAAGTAGCATTCCCTCAGTGCACCGTCTACACCCAGCCCCTCCCCTCCCCTCTGCGCTCCCTCAAAAGCCACGCCCCTCACTTATTTCCCACTGCTTTATTTCCTTGTTAATTGTTTAGCACCAACACACCAAGTCAAATTCCTTTTATGTGTAAATGTACTTGGCAATAAACCCCGATTCTGATTCTGATTACATGCAAAGGCACCATTACCTCAGAATCCGACCTCAGCTCATCGCTTGCACTGTGCAGAAACTACGTTATCTCAAGTCATATTCAGCAGTAAGTAAGCACTAAACTATCTAAAACATGACTATTTCACTGCTCACTACGGCGAACGGCAAACTCACAGTATAATTTCTGTCATCGGTGACGCACTACTGAAATAAATTAATTTAGTAAACAAGTTATTATCCATTAACTCTTTGCCAGAGCCACCGAAACAAACCGGTGATGAGGAAAAACTGCTCTCAAGCAAGAAAAACCTGAAAAGTTTAATTGTAATATGGGAATACATAAAATGGAGAAACCTTGGAAACATTGGGAGGGATTTATTAAACCTCAGTTTAACTTCAGATTTTCTTATCACTGTAATTGTCATAATGTCATAGAGAGAGTTATTTGTCAATCATCAATTTACTTTTCATATTGGCTATGAAGAGACAAACACGACTACAGATGATTAAAGTAGACCAATGATCAATTAAGGTTATTATAATAATGAGAGATGCATCAAATACATTCCTAAGCACACTGTATGTGATGCCTTATCCCCAGTTCTGCCTACACAGACATACAACACTGAGGCTTTGTTTACAGCTCCAGACTGTTGTGTGTGTGTTTAAGATTTTGTCCCCATGTCTTTGATGGTTGTACCACAGGTGGCAGGAACAAGTCGCCACATCTGCTGCTTCTCCAGCCACAGACACAGAGATCCACTAAATATCACTGCACCTCGGAGAGGGCAGTGTTCATCGGGAGCAGTAAGTAAGTAACATTGGCAAAAGGGAGAGAAATACCAACAGTCTCTAATCACCTCTGTGAAGCTGTTTGTGGATATTTGCTCTCAGCCTCATTCTTCTTTTCACTCGGCTGAAAGAACCAAAGAGAAGAAAAAAATAAAATGTTTCAAATGCTGCTCTCAAAAGCTCCAAGGTGAATGACGGCTGCAAAACACCAGTCAGAGCGATCTGAGCTGTGTTTAAGGATGGCTCAGATTTAGGAGTCTGTTTGTCTCCATATTAAAAAGAATGACAGAAATCATTGGAAGCCAAACAAGTGCAGCTGCAGAGGAGCAGACTCAATGAAAAGTGTGGGTGGAAATGTTGTTTGTACAAGGAGCAGTGGTGCATGAGTATTGTTTGTTTATTAATATGCATAACACAAAATGCAGAAGAAGATGCTCTCAATATATCATCTATCCTCATTGATATAAATAGGGTGGAACGAAAATAAAAACTCTTTCTGTGTAATGCAATACAATCGAGCTCGCAGATGAATCAGCGCCTCTCTGAAACTGTTAAAACACAAGTTAAACATCCCAACCAGGACAACACACTCAAAAGACTGTTAAACTACAGGCGACCCTCCAATTCTGAAGCAGCATTTATAAAGTCCCCTCTGAGTATTATTGCATACACTGTAGCACTTCACATCACCTCATCATCAACATCAGCTGCAGTCAAACTGTGGATGCTTCAAACTACAAGCAATGCAAGGCCGCGTTTATGATCCAAGTGTAATGAATTAGCAAATATTTGACTTCTGGCTTTTGGGGATTGCTCACTCTGTTCTCTGCGCTGACATTTCATTATTGTGAACAATGAGAGAGAGAGAGAGAGAGAGAGAGACAAACACAGATCAACCCATCACTCCATCTAAACTGTGCTGAAAGCAAGTTGGAGAATGAATAAAGACAGAGACACATTAAAGGGGACATATTATGAAACATCCACTTTTACTGTAGTTTTTTTTAAACATATATTTGGGTAACCTGAGTATCTACCGACCCACAAAATTTAAAATAAACCCATCCAGTCCTTTGTTTGTGGTCTGCAATAAGTCTTACTACACAGAGAAAAATGCTCCGTTGCTCTCCTTGTGATGACACAGTGAGAGTCTAGTAAAAAAAAATCCCCTCCCCTCCCCTGGGATGGACTCCCCCCCCCAGCCTAGAGCAAAACTTTTGCACAGGTCCGCCATTTTTATTCATGCTACAGAGGAGTGATGTCTACCTGGATAACTAAGGGGGGGGGGGGGGGGGGGGGGCTCATTGCATTTAAAGAGACACACACACCAAAACGGAGCGTTCTAAGAGAGCAGGTTTATACAGGGTCACAAACCTCCTCTGGTACTTGAATCATGTTATATTGTGACCAAAGCACAGCACAGATGTTTCTTTAGACCACAGGGGACTGTTTGAAAAGGTGGAAAATGGGTTTAACATGTCCTCTTAAAGAAGCAGCACAGAAGTCTGCTGATGATGATACATGCGCAAATTCAAAGCAGAAAACCTCCTGAATATGTATCGACATATAAAGCAGTTTTGGCAAATACTGTTTACAGAGCAATCTGTTCTCAAAATGTAGAGAAGTGAAGCCTTACTGACACAATGAAGCATGGCAAAACAAGGCTGACGACAAAAAATACATAAAATGTTTTCTTAAAGCAATTCTGCACACATAAGTCATTTGTGTCGTGATCAACTGAAAAGAAAGTGCTGATTGTTGCTTGAGTTTTCATATCAATTCAGTCAGTGTTGTTGTATTCTTACAATCTATAAGTAAGACCATGAAGACTGTTTGAAAAGAGATTTTCTTTCACACATAAAAACATCCATCCATCATGGCTTCCACAGATGAGATGGAGCAGCGGAGGTAAAAGGCTGGACCCGTCCTTTTATTAACCACAACAACCCCAGTTATAGCTGTTATAAAGGTCCGATTTACTGCAGCATCTGATTGCTTTAGATGAAGATAGTAGTGCCTCATAAACTGGACACTGAAAACAAAGTGAAAAAGTAGTGAACGCTAAAATATAGAAGGATTGTTTAATATTTTCCCTGCATGTCATATCACCAATCTTTCTTCTGTGACAGTAAAACTGCTCGTTCTAAGTCAATTTTATAGTCCACTGATCACATACTGTAGCATCTTTCAGCCTCTGATGGGCTTATCTGTGTTTATGTTTCCGCACAGTATCTCCCACACGTGTCTCTGAGCGACAAATCACAGGAGCACAATACAGCTGCAAACGTGCATCCCTCCACACCAGCACGACTCTTCAAGACTTCAGCTGTAAATCCCCCATGATCCATCACAATTACACCTATCTCTCAATGTCTCTCTGTTTGATACTAAATCAGTCACCATGCTTTCCCCTCAGGTGTGCCTCACTGTTTAACTTTATTCTGTAATTAAGGAGACGTTCAACAGACACCAGCATTTTTTGATGCTGTGCTCACAGCGACAGTGCGTTTGTAT
Source organism: Labrus mixtus (assembly GCF_963584025.1). Classification (NCBI taxonomy): domain Eukaryota; kingdom Metazoa; phylum Chordata; class Actinopteri; order Labriformes; family Labridae; genus Labrus; species Labrus mixtus. Next base: position 17,736,649 of record NC_083612.1, on the reverse strand, counting down.
TTTTTAAACCTCTACACAACACATCTATTCATTTAAAGACGGGGAGAGAATTCATGCGGATAAACAGTAAACAAACAAATGCATCCGTTGATTCATGGGATTTTGGTGCTAATTTGCGATTAGCATATTCAACAAAACATTGAACAAACAGCCCGTGCTGTTTTGGATGATGTGCTCCCATCATTTAACAAAGTAGGATTAAAGTTGTGTGTTTATTCATTTCAAGAGCACAAATTTCGCTGATACTATTAGCACAAACTGTGATATCATTAGCAGTAATATGATTCCTTGTTGACTTTAGGGGGAAAGTTATTCATCTTCCCACTATCTGCCTCGTTCAAACAGGCCTTCTCTGCACACTCTGTTCAGATGATCAGCACTTTTTCGATACATTATGAAGCCTGTTAATCCAAATTGATGAGCTAAAGACGACCAACACATTAATAAATAATGTTTGATGAGTTCCTCTCTTTCATTTTTTCTTCTTTTCTTTTCTAACACAAGCACAAAGGTCGCCCATGACGTTCTGTGATTATCACCTGTCCTATAATTGTTTTACAACCCAAGCTCACCACTGGGAACAATTCATTTCCAGAGCCACAGATTTACTGCTCCCACAACATTTTTTCTTAACAACAGGGTGGTGTCAGTGTAATTAAAATGTCACAACAATGCCTGGACTGTTGTTTTACTTTGGAGGGCAAAATCATTTGCTTAACAGTGACAATTAATTCTCATTTTTACACGCCTGACCCCCATGAGTAAATCTTGTTATATTTACCTGATAACTTTTGCATTATAACTCGGTTAACGGCAGAATACAAAGAGAGAGACACATATCTGACACGCCTGTGGTGCTAGACGTCAACAACGCATGGATCCCAAAGTTATTTTATGATTAAGTGTTGTAATTAATCAATTTAATTCACAGAGGTGATCACGTCAACCTGCCTCGTCTGCTCGGCTCATCAGGACGTTCCTACCTTTCCCTTCCAGCACGGGCATTAGCTGCCAACAAGATATGATGTTAGACACTTTATTTAATCAACTCATATTCAAAAAAGAAATCGTGAAGTCTGACCATACCAACACACGTAAAATAAAACTTTCAAACGACACTTTGCAAATAGTCATTGTTTTAATTGTCTTTTAATCTGCTGATTATAACTTAAATATATCAAGTTTTTTTCTTCAAAATGTAATTTAACAGTGAAAAAAGTCTTACATGAACCAAAGGGGGCTTTCAAATTTCTTGATTTGACTAACACGTTAAAACCGAGGATATTCAGTTGACTCTACAATATGGCAAAGGACAATTTAACATGCACATGCTGGGGAAAAAGAAACCACTGATTGTTTGGCAATCTGCTAATCTTAATCCACTCAGGCAAGCGATGACCAATTCATTCTCTGTGGATCTTGTAGCAATTGAAAAACAATTTCAGCTTTAACCAAAATGTTTAAAAAAAACTATAACCAGAATCTGAATGAAATGTCATGATGCCATGGTGCAACCTAAACCTGAGAAAACAAGCAAGTATCACATGTTCGTTCAAAATAGTCACAGCCGTGGGCACCAATAGGCCTTGATAAATCATTCTGTGAAGCATCTTGGCATCAATAACTGCTCACTCAACAGTGAAAAAAAGAAAACAGACAGGAAGTAAAGGAAGAAGCCAGCGAACAAATCACGCAGCATGAAAAAGGTGCTATGTGTGTTGTAATGAGAATTTATCTCATTTTATAACAAAGAAAAAAACTTCCCCAGTGCAATTCGGTAAAACGTCAGAGTGACGAATGGAGCATGCGGTGTATTTGGGTTTGCTCATTTTTTGACTGGAGCAGGTTTCCAGGCTATGCAGCGAGCAGCGGCGCTAATCTTCACAACCTCTTCACACTTCTTCAGCTTGTGTCAACAGCACTGTGAGTCAGTTAGCCATTCATATGCTGCTACAGATGGTCTCATCCCTCTTCTTCAGCTCGCCGGCTGACATGATTCATGGGGCCCTGTGTCTTGATTTAGGGTCTCTTTCATATTTCTCTTCGCCCACAGCAGAGCAGCATTTCTCTAAGATACCCCTGAGGCAATGACCCTTGTCTGCCTGGCCTGTCTGTCTGCCTGCATGAGAGGCGAGGGGGAGAAAAAGAGCTCTGCTGGCCAAAATTGTACCAGACGCAAGACACACACACACACTCACACACACACACACACACACACACACACACACACACACACACACACATGCGAATATAAGCTAATACAAGTGGGTTTGTTCCAAGGCAAAAAGGTAGAAATCGAATTGTTTAATTTTCTCAGAAATACAAAATATGCAACAAAAGTATAATTAAAAGAGACGACCAAAGGTGTATACATTTGTGCTAACAATGTCTCAGCTAGCTAGATAATAAACCCAACAATAAACAAGACCGCCTTACCCTTAACTCCCATGCTTCGTTTGCTGGTATTTCCTCTACTAAAAATAAATGGAACAGGCATGTCTTTAAACAAATTAAACCTGCAGTCTCTGGTGATTATTACAAGCTTAGTGTTTAATTTTTCTTACACTATCCTCACATCTTTCTCTCTCTCTCTCTCTCCTGTGTCAAAAATTCCCTCCAATTTGGTCTCTGTGGGCTTCAGATTGCCCTGTCAGAAAGGACTACAACAAAAGACTGTGTGCACCACTTCCTTATCTCGACCAGTAAATTACTTCGGGATCAGATACAGGCTGCCAACTCGCAGAAACTCCACTCGCCAGACACAGACACGGGGAGAGAAAAGAGGAGGAGATAGGAAAGAGAGAGAAGAGGAAGACTTAAAAAAAAAAAATGTCAGGACATGACAGGAGGAGGAGAGAAGCCCCGTGGAGACGGATAGTTTCAGAAGCTCGAAAAGGTCATCTGATATTACCCAAAGATCATCTTCAGTCGCCTCTTTTTTTCCACACAGCTCCACAGCTGGAGTCAAGCACCTGTCAATCAAATCTTCCATAACCTGCAGCTACAACAAAGTGGCTTCATTTTCCCACTGTAATCAATCAGAGAACACTTTTTCACTCAAGTTTCAATACAGGAACCATAAAAGAAGTTTGAAATGACAAATAAACATGGCCTGCAGGTTTTTTTTAAATATCTTTTTTTTTTGTTTCAAAGACAATTTCCCAAGAGAATATAGCAAAACTGTGCTGAATGTTATTTTAAAAAGAAGAAGAAATCAGTCAATCTTTTTTCCTTAACTCAGTTGTCCATAGTTATTTCCTCTGTTACAGTCTCTGTTATATTAGTGTCTGTTAGTTAGTATTAAAAGTTACATTTTGAAATCAGATGTTTAAACCCATACTGGCATGTTTCTCTGACAAACATTTGGTAAACGTGCATAAGTAAAGTGACCCATTGATTATTTTTCACCTTTAAGCTGAATTGATTGTCTGAGTTATTCAGGGTTGTCAATCAATAGATGTCATTTATCACTTAAATCATTGTCATGGTGCAAAAGAAAAGAACAATGCACAGTTCAAGCATTCAGAATATGAAGATTTACATTTGTATGTATTATTTTATTATTTATTTTTAAGATTTATTTTTAGGATTTTAATACTTTTATTGTAGAGATATAGGACGGTGGATAGAGTCAGAAATCAGGGACAGAGAGAGTGGGGAGTGACATGCAGGAAAGGAGCAACGGGTTGGATTTGAACCCATGCCACCTGGTTAGAGGACTACAGCCGCTGTCCATGGGTCCACTTGCCACTGGCGCTAATTTGCATTTTTAATAACAATGTGATACATTTCTTTTTTTTTTACAATACTATTTATATCAAGAACATGATCAGTAGATAAATCTATAATCAAGCAGTCATTGGTTGCAGCACCTTTTCACATCCAACTCACTCCGCTCTGTTGTTTTGAAATACTGCTCTTCTTGCTTCAAACATACTCATATTTTTTTAAATATGTTATGTTATTAATAATTGAAATGTTAGGTGTGCTGATACTAGAATAAAGTAATTCCCTAGAGAAGATGAATCAAACAGTATAATGCTATGAGAGGTGTAGACATTTCATATTTACAGTAATTATCCTGTAGAATCCTTTTAAGTAATACCGTCTTATTTCTTTGTTAACCCTGAAATGATGTTTGTCATTTAGTGGCGATCTTAATCTCCTTATACCTGACATTTATCCATTGTCTTTCCTTTTTATTCAAATAAAAAGGAAACAGAAAAAAGTCGACTGTAATAAAACCAGTGAGGCAAATTCTTGCATCATTTATCACCCTCAGCGTGTTTTGGGTTCCAAACAGGCGTTGTTGTGATTTCTCTTGTGGTGACTGACCACTCTCCCATCAGCAGACTTGTGCTGTTTGCTCAGGTGATATAAAATAAGAGGCCTCAGAGACGGGTCACTTTGTGGTGTGAAGGAATGATTAAACTGGCGGTAAGTCATCGGAATGCAGGCGGCGGTTTTTCACACGCGTCAGGGGACTCTGGGTACGGCGGTATACAGACGTGCCTCGCCTCCTCTCTGCAGCATTGTGCAGGAGCGGCTCCACCGTGCTGGAACCGAGCAGATGGTGAACGTATGCGGCGCTCATGCATGTCATCATCACCTTCATTAGCTGAAGGTGACATATGACATCATCTGGCCCGCGTGCAATGTGGGGGCCAGAAAGAGTTGTTTGCTACTTTTGTCTTCCTTTTTTTTTTATTGCAGCGTGGGTTCAAGGTTGTTGATGGGAGGGATTGAGAGTAATCACAATCCCTCACACACAAACACACACACTTTCTTGTTCCTCCTCATCCTCCCTTTCTTCACGCCTCCTCCCTGCATTAAGGTAAATAAGGGCTTCCAGCGGGGAGCCAATGAGCACGGGCCACTGAGCAGAGATGCATGTTTGTGTTGCCTTCCTCCCAGGACCCTGCTCGTTTATCTTGGCTGTCAGGTAAAGGGCAGACTCAGAGAAGGTGAAACTTTTTTTTTTAATAAGGCCGGCTTGGTTTCCATAGAGACTGTAGGACAACATTTCAGGGACAATGATAAGAGAGCAAAGTGTGGTCTGAGGGCATCCCGCGGTGTGCTATATTGTTGTTTGGAGACATTTGTGTTTACGTCAGAGGGATGAAAGAGCTATTTAGATTAATACTCGGGGAGCCTCGGGACTCAGGCCTTTTACTGTCTGTGTGTGTGTGTGTGTGTGTGGGGGGGGGGGGGTTAATGAGAGCATATTCACACCCAGCTTTCAGCTTAGGTCGGGGGCTAAAAGGTAGGTTTCCACTTATAAAGAGGTGCTGAGTCTTCTGTGGGAACAAAATCCCTGATATGGACAGAGAAGACCTCCAATGACTGCTGCTTTTTGTTAAGGGAATATGTTGTTAGAGGAATATTTTTAATACAAGCTGCAATATTGCCTGGCTGAAACTTTTCTGTGAAACAATAAAAAATAAAACCGCGGAGCAATTAAGGTTGCATTTAGACACTTGTCAATATTCCAAACGCGAGCTACCTCCGCATGCAGAATATTCTCCAGGCTAAAAGTGCATCAAGAAGAAACAAATTGCACAGGTAATGAATACTTAATGACTACTACATTTTTCACTTTGTGCCGGTAAATGGGAAGCATGTTTAGTTAACAAATGAGTGGAAAATCAAAGGAACAGAGGGGAACCCACACGCATTGACAAAAGCCTGCAGCTGCGAGATAAACCAACACAATCGTAAGAAAAGATACGGCAGTCTTTGTTTCCAGCCGCACTCCTGCAAGAGAGAAATTAAGTCACTTCTGGAGCAGAACTCAACATGGATACGGTTCACATGTAGCCGTAGAGTCGATGTGAAATAAGGCGCCCTTGATAAGACGGCAAGCAACTCTAATTCATGCGTGCTTAGAGCTACTGCAGGGAAAGTGTTGAATTCAATATTAGGCACTTAGCTTTTATTCTGTATTCATTCCAACATTATGATTGTCTCTATACCAGGAAGAAAAACCTACAGGAGAAAATAAAACCTGGAACGATATATCAGGATCTTTTTTGCACATGTCCATAACAGAAATGACTCCATTAGTTTTAATATTTACTGCTCAGTGGTGTGAACAAATGTGAGAAACAGCTTTTGTTTTCCCCACAATGTTGCCGTGTCCTTGTGATTAAATCACGAGGCAGCACTTTCTTTTCGTCAGCACCTGCAATTCTTTACGTTTTTTTTTTTTTAATCGCGAAACAAACAGATCTCATTCACACTCAGGGTTCTCTCGCTAAAGACGTGCTACCTCTGCTCCCTCTTTATGAGCATCAACTGCACATCTTTTCCAACTCTTTGTCCCCCCTTTTGCCAGCAGCCTCTGATTTATATCTGGAGGTAAAGAGGAAGAGTGCTCCGCGGGGACCAAGTCTGGCGTGCTCGCAGTAGACGGAGGCAAACGGATATCACACACCGGGGCGATGGGTGTGTGCTCTGACAGCTCATCAGTGGACAATAAGGCCTTGGTTGTTAATGTCCTGATACCTGGCACTCTGCAGGGTCACAATCTGCTCCAGATGCTGGAGGCAGGCGTCCAACTCAAGGAGGGAGTGGACTCACTGAAAAATGAATGGAAACTAGAAGGACACACACATACATGCACAACCTGCAACCATCAGCCAAGTCCAGAGTTTACTGTCTCCTCTCCTCCTGCTCTCGCTGGCAGTTTCTGCAGCAACATCAGGGATAATATCTGAGCACAAAATAAATGAGATCTCCCTTTTCCAGAAAGCTAGATTGAAAATGTATCTGTGCAGAGCAATCATGCATAATTCGGCAGAACAGGAGTGGGCTAAAGTAGTGACACACGCACACACGCACGCACACACACACACACATTCGAGAGGGACTTATGAACTCAATTTAGTCAGCCGGACAGAGTTCTTGATTCTGTCACTTGGGATAATCGTCAGGATGTGGTACTCTGACCGAGCCCCTGCGTCTAAACCCGGGCAGGATATAAGGTCATGTTGGAGTGGAACTCTAGCCATGCAGCACCCAGACCTCAAGTGCTCTGGTGGTTTTGTGGTTATCTGCAGTAGCCAGCTGTCGCAAGCTCTTCAAGAACGTCCCCTCTCCTCTTCCGTCTGCCTCTCATCTTTCCCTGTCTCCCTCCTCTTCCCCTCTTTCTCTCGCTCTCGCTCAATCAAAGCTCTCCAATCAGCCCAAACAAATCTGTCCTTCTCCTTTTGTCTTATTTTAGGGTGAGTACTTGTGAGTGTTTTCTTGCTACTGGTGTTAAAAGAGTTAGTCTATAGTGTGTCAAAACACTCTAGAATGGTGGTTTTTAAGAGCCAAAAAAACAACACGAAATTACAGGGTTTGTTCACAGGCGGGATGAAGAGAAAACCCACGGCTATATTTGTATTGCACTTTATGAACTCTTGTTGGCCTTTAGGTACACTGTACATTTTTTTTTTCTCCAAAGTTGTTTTTTTCACAGCATGAAGGGAAACAACTCTCTTTCTTTCTTGCGTGAGAGTGACTGCGAGGACAGCTATGCATAATATATCTGACAGCACATGTTTAAAAGGTTATTCCTTTTCCGTTCAAAATTAGGTCAGTTCATCACAGCAAAACGAACACAGGAGGAGGCGGTGTGAGACTTGATGTTCTGCAGCGTGTCTGTTTATCACTTAAATTCTGTTTTCTGTCTGTCACTGTCAGGAACAACGTGGATAAGAAGCACCACTCTGCGGCGTACATCATCACAACGGATGCAAAGAGGCAGAGGAGGGATCAGCAATCTGGCATGTGTCTCTGGTGTGTGTGTGTGTGTGTGTGTGTGTGTGTGTGTGTCTGTGCATCTATACCCCAAAGTGTGGAGCTCCACCTGCTGGTTATAGAGCACCGCAACAGCATGTAAAGAAGGCTGAAGCACAAGGATTTACGACTGTAATGACCACAGTCATTTGACTGAATGGGCCTATAGCTCTGCCAGCAGGTTTATTTATGGATGGAGACTGTGCATTAATATGTGAACTGAACAATAGCGAGCCCACTGTTATAGACTTTGATGCAGCATTACGAGGAGTTTTCTACTATTAGCAAATGTTGTGTGAGTTTGACATTATTTATTCTTAACCCTCGTCTTTATTAAGTCAATTTTGGGGTCGAACAGATCTTGCTGCTCTACATTATAACCAGTTTCTTTGAATGTACTGCATTTCTCTTATTCTGAGTTTAAATCAATAAGTAGAAACATATTTAAAGTGGTAACTCATTCTCTTGCAATAAACGGGACTTGGCCACTCAATAAAAGTGATGAATGATAACCGTGATGTATGGTTCATAATTGAGATAGTTTATATTATAACGATATGGACCTATGGGTCTGACATAAAGTACAAAGTCAAGTATAGGGTTAGATACCAGAAGGGTTACACACCTTTGTGTTTGATGTTTAATAATTTAAAAATAAAGTTACTCAGGTCTCAGTAGGATCGTGTTGTGAAGAAAGTATTGTCTATTAAAACACATGCAAATCATAGGTTGTACAGAATTTGCATTCATTTTCTGCCCTAACTTCAGAAACATGTCATCAGTCCAAAACACTGTTTCCTAAAACTAAAGGTCTCAATCTAGTAATCTATTGAAAATGTATGTACTGATAACTTTTAAGAGGTCACAACAAGCAGAAAAAGGATGGGAATTACTTATTATTCCACACAAGCTGTCCCCTGACGGGAACACGTTGTGGATTTTGCAGCAAGGCTCCCTCTGACATCCCTCAAATGAAGAAGTATGTTCCCTGAGCAGGCTGGAATAACCTAATCTCTTGATGCTTCTTCAGTGGATTCCTATTAGGAGAGCTTAAAAGCTGTCATTTCTGTTAAGCACCGGGAAATCACCTGAGTGTCACATCTCGCGTGTTGATGGAAAAGCAAATGAGACAAATATGACAGATATGTAAATAACAAAACAGTCGAGTGAGGAATACAAAATAACAGAAGAGAACGTATGGAAATAGATGAACATTTTAAAAAAATTCTACATTTATAGAATCATTTTCAGTGGATCTGTTCCTCTGCTAACTGCTCACACAGACGAGAGGCCTGCAGTGCAGCTCCAGAGCTCTTATTACCATGTCATTAACCTCTTCAGGATTAACCGGGCAGGGAAGAGACACGGGAGGGGTCATAGATCAGTGCTCAGACACCCACTCCAGCATGAAGGGTGGCCTGTAACAAGAAAGGCCACACTCTTATCTGCCCGCCTGTCTTCAAGCATCTTTTTCAAATCATACTGGAAGAAAAATCACCCCACAGCAGTGATCCCTCCATGTTAAACTCCAACAGCAGGCAAGGTCAGTTGCCTGATTATCGTAGAAATAAAAAAACTGTTGTACTCAATTAGAAAAAGGCTCTTTGAAAGAATAAACACAGCGCCAAACACCTGGTGTGTGTTGGCAGCCGTGAGACAGACTGCAGGTGGGGATGAATTAAAGCGAGTCTACACCGGAGGAGGTTTTCATGAATAAAACATCACTCTTTTTTTACTTGTTGAGGCTGTAGCTTTTTAGCACTGCTATAACTCCTGGTTGTTGTCCCCCATTGGCAGGAAGTGTGGGAAAGAAACATATTTCTAAATAGATTTCCTTATGATGAGACGTCAAACTGCATTAGGAATCAAATGTGTGGCGAGTAAAAAAAGGAACGAGGGTCTCTGTAATCCCATGACAAGCGCAATTTCTGCCTTTGTCAGTTACTGCAACAAAGAAACAAAGAAAATACTGGTGAGTGTGTGTGTGTGTGTGTGTGTGTATGTATGTATGTGTGAATGAAGCCAGCTCATGGCTCATGGCAACCTGCCATTACTCCAGTGTGTGTGTATCCATGACGGATGGAGGAGGCATGTGGGAACGTGCTAACCTTTTTGCCCTGACAGGGACAGTGTCTCCAGCCAAAGAAGATCACCATCACTGAAACACTTTGAGGAATGATCCCTCGTTTTATTCGTCACCTCTGGCTGTCCAGAAGCATAAATCACAAGAATGTTTTAATCAGTCTTCCAGTGAGACTAATGTTTGTACATAACAAACCCCCCCCCCCCCCCCAAAAAAAACAACAACCTTTACAGCAGTAAACTGGGGCTGAATTACAATCTTCCGATGCTTGTGATGATCCGATATCTAAACTTCTCCAAGGTCTTACTTTTAAAAACGAGAACCTGCTTCTAGAAAAGACTGTTTTCTAATCTCGATCAGCTATAACTAACAACTGACGATTATTGATGTGCCTGGAGAGAAAATATCACAGCACCTCAGCATCATTGCAATCCTTTCAATTTTCTTTTAGTCTTCTTTGCTCTTTATTCATTCTTACTCGGCTACATGCAAAAATAGGCAACTCTTAAACTAGAAAGGTACTATCATTTTTACAGCTTGTAAGGCTAAAGCACATGATGTACTGCAGGTTTCAGAAAAGAAGCCAAAAGTCGTCAAAATCCTCACTGCAGTTGAAACACAAATGACAAAGAACGAACGAGCTCTGCAAAAATAACGCATTCAAGTCTAAACTTTGCTTGAAATGTGTGAATAACTGATAACAAGATCAGGTTTCGGTACATAACACACATATTTCCAAAACAGTATTCGGCTTAGATATCCAGCTCCAGCACACAAATCTCAGGAACCTGTAATGACCTCCTGGAGCAAAACAGACAAAATATCGGATGTTGTTTGTTCCGCAGGTATTTTAGATTGAGTCTCATTTTTGCTGTTATTTCTCATTGTTGCTGTGAGCACAATAACCAGCCTGCACATTACTTCAGTTCAATGACTCAACGTTGGATTATTTCAGGTGAAATTAGCTGTCACAAAAGATGACAAAAGTGCTAATAGGAAAGAAAACTAATCAGAAAATTCTTGTCCAATCTGTTTTCCGTTTTTTTTTTTTTTCTCCCTCCCGGTAAGAGTGTGTAAGAGAGGAAAACAAAGAAAGAAAACAAATGTGTTTACCGGATCTCCCCTAAAGTCAGGCTCCCATCATCTGCATTCACAGAGACGCCAAGATGAAAGCTGCGTGTGTTCTTCCTCTGTGATCTTATCTGATTGTTCTTTATCTTGTTGTTTACCGTGGACCCAGATGAGGACGTGCATTAAATCTCTCTTAAGTCTCCATCTCCTGAGTCATGTTTTTTGTGTTCATCCCACTTTATTAAATAAGTCAAAGCTCTGACGCAACTCACTACTTTTAAAGACCACAAAACAATCTGCACCAGCAGGCACAAGCCGCTGTAATAAAAGGCATCTGAGCACATTGAAATGTACAGTTTCACACACACACAAACACACACACAAACACACACACACAACAACTGCACCAATCGTTTAAGGCCTCTGAGGCCTCGATAAGCCTCTGTAAATCAGCCACCATCCGGTAGTGAGTTTTATTCCCCCTCTCTCTCAGTGGATGTTGGGTTATGACCCGTAGGCAGGAGGTTATTTATTGCTTTAGTCTCAGCTTGTGTTGACTCCCAGCCACTCATCTATGGTTGGAGGCTAATAGAAAGCAGCACAGGGTTGTAGATCTGCAGGAAGCCCGCTCAGCTACAGGGACTCGGCTCGATAGTCTCCTCCGAGCCTCGTTTTCCCCAGGTTCTTAATGTCTCTCTATTCCTCAGCTTTCTGCCTCTACTTGTTTTTTTTTTCCCGGTAATGATCAAATCAAAATGAAAACCTGCGAGTGAACCTGAGGTGAATGAGTCCTTATCAATAAGTGTTGAATGAGGAAAAGAGAAAGGAGGGTTAGAGAGCTGAGAGGAGGAAGCCTGCAGACCGTAAACATTTCCCAGAGCCTGCTGGCAGAGATGATAGACAGCCTGCAGCCTGCTGCTCTGCCTCTTTCTCCAGCACATCACCAAAACGTCTCTATTCTCTGAGACGACTGCCTCCTTTGTAATGGAAACTTGGGGTGATATGTTGGGAAAGAATGAAAAATGAAACACGCAAGTAGTCAACGGCGGAAAATGGATGGACAGATACCTCTATCAGAAATTGGTAGAGATCAAACTTGGAACTCATCAGTTATCGTCTGATGATGATATAACCTCAGGGAATGATTGGCAACTTTCCAGGTCGTTTGGTGTAGGTGAGGGTCAGCGGTAAAGGACTTCTGGCCAAGACTTCCTCTTTATTGCCTTTGTTTATGGTGCAAAAAACGACTTGAGGAGCGAGAGTGGAGTGATTACATCGAAGAGGGTTGTTATCTTCACTTCATTCAGATATCTGTTTAAAGTCATTAATTAAAGAATCATCAGATGAACTCCGAGGGGGGATGGGTTGGATAACAGAAGAAATCTGAACCCTTAACATACAGTATATCTGCAAAAAAATCCTTTCAAACTGGTTAATGTCCCTCAAAAATGAAAACAGCACAAGTTAATACTATTAACAAAAGTAGAGAGAGACATCTATTTTCAACTACAAACCAATACCTCTGCTTTCCAGGTTTTATAAAATGTAAGATAAACTTTTTAGTCATAGTTTTGATAATTTCATAGAAAAGTACTATTCTACTACTCAAAAACAATTTAGATACCAAATCCTGTCCTGAGCCTACAGATTCTGCATTTTCAAGGAAGGAGAGACCTTACTATAAAAGCAAACACACAATACCCCAAGCCCAAAACCCTAACCCATCTTAATCACATCAGCACTTCATCGTTGATAAAACTTTTCATCTACTATGACTGTGCAGTAACTGTTATTTAACTATTAGCATGTGATTTGTGTGCTTTAGTGTTTTTTGTAATATAGTGCCTTCACTGCGTTTTTTGTGTTTAGACTTTGTCTCGATGTTGCTACTGAAGAACTGCTCAACTGCCTTTTGTTGTTTTTATAAAATTGCCAATAAAAACCTTTTTAATTCATAATCTGTGTATAAAGAGTAATTACTATAAAAACTAACTGGATCGGAAATCATGACAGAAGGTCTGATCTGGGGTTGATCTATTCAATCCAATTGCATTTGACTTATACATTGAGGCACGACATCCTGTGTCAGACTTAAGTTTCAACTTATTATTATTAGAGGTATTTCATGCTTGCTTCATTCTTCAGCTACCTACAATATATAAATGCCAAAGTTTGTTTGGGTGGTGGTATAATGTCAAAACAATAAATAATAATGAATCAAATTTGCTTGCATTAGTTGTGACTTTATGGTGTTCATTTGTTCTCGTTTGATGCAGTCGTATTGTTTCATACTGGAATTGTATTTGTCTGACCAATTTGTTGCGGCATCTAAAAGGTTAATTCATTAATCACAATTCTGGTTAATTTAAAGGATTATTTTTTAAAAATGTTGCGAACTGCAAAATAATCTATCATTTTAATAATCCTGTATAACAAAATATTTATGTCTCAACTTGTTCCTTTCTGTTTTACAGGACAAGGAAAAGTCTGATCTTGACTCTCACATAAAAGAAGGATCCTAGTCTCCTCCATACAAAAGGGCATCCAGTTTATAAAATAAACAAAGCTATCTGATTGGTCCTCTTGGTACTCTTTATTAGCCCATTAAAAAAAGCCCAGGAATCATTAACTGGAACAAAAAGGTCTGATCTATGCATCCCTATCCAGAATGACCCCAGCGCTCTCTTTCACTTTCTTTCTTACCTTCACACAGCAGCTGTGAAACAATCCGAACAAGGCTGTCATCCTTCAAAATGCAGCGTCTAACCCAAACTGGCAACACAAGCCTCAGCGTGGTTTGAAATACTGGCCTACTTGCCATTTCTGCAGCGCTGACAGCAGCTGACAGTTCAGAGGAACAACCACAGACTGAGGATATATGAAGGGGTCCTTGAGTGATGACAGCACAGCTAAGATGGAGAGTGGTGATGTAATGGAGACAGGGCTGCTGACGGATACTACGAGAGAGGCCAGTTTGTCTGCGGCGGTTCAAAACCATTCATATCCAAGATCTATGTGTAGAAGCAACAACACTTAATAGAATAATCCTACACCTGTGTCAGCTGTTTGTATGGGCAGTGTGTGTGTGTGTGTGTGTGTGTGTGTGTGTGTGTGTGTGTGTGTGTGTGTGTTTAGAGAATGGTCAAATAGTGTACAAATGGTCGACTCTTGTAGAGTCACACATAGAGACGTCTCTGTGGCTGAAAAATATATAACGTTATCAAACTAAATCCATTCCCTGGCATGAAATATGAAACTTTTTGTCCTTTGAACATCCTGACTTGTATATTACTTTGAAAGAAAAACAACAATAAGTCTTTAATGTTGTTTTATGAGGAAATAAAACCATTTACTATTCTGTCACAGGCTGCAGCACCAAGGTTTTTTTTTTTTTTTCATCAAGCAGAAACCCCCCGTTGTTCTTCTGAAGTGTCCCCATTAGGACCCAAGTAGGACAAATAAACATGTTTACAGTCCGGTTCAAAATACAGTTGTGGTCGCAATTTCTTTAAAAAAAAACAAGGGGGAGGGGGGGAATACATTTTTTATAAGTCACCCATTTTGATTATGAGTTTTGCATAATTAGGCATTAGAATTGGTACGGCTGAATTTCCTTATTTGTAGCTGTTTGCGAGGAGGCTAGGCTTAAAATCATAATAATGGCCTTTAAGTTATAATATGTGAGATTTTAAACATTATTAAATACACTAAAAACAAAAAAAAGTGCAACATCTACTGGACATCTACTCTGACAGTCGCATATCATCCCTTTAAACGGTTGGTTTTGTTTCGTTATGATATATCGTTTGGAATATGTTCGCTAGATGGAAAGCTGGAAAAGCTAAATGTGCATGTTTCAGCAACTAAGAATAACGATAGACCACGTCTTTGTCTGCTGCTCAATTAGCCGAAGTTAGGAGGAGTCGGCATTTCCAATATTGCGACAATCACCATTGGGCTTCATAAGGCTTCTTCAAAAACCAATGGGTGACATCACTGAATCTACGTCCATGCAGTTTGTTTTTTTTAACTTTCTTTTTCTCTTGAATCCCTCTCACAATGAATCTACTGATACATTTTTACATCAATTCTATCAACAAATCAAGAGCAGTCACCGACTTCATTCCTGTTTGCTAGTAATGTTCTGCATATTCATTTATTCATCCGGGGATCTGACATCAATGAAGATTGGATGTATGCATCCAAAAAGAGTATTCCTAAAGGGGGGACGAGAGCTGATGGAGTCATCTGATCTGAAAATAGTTCCTTCACAGCGGCAGGTTTGTTTAACTGTATTTGTGCACAAACGATGATGGCTGACATAATAAATCTATTGTACTGGTGTTGGAGCAACAAAACAAGCACATTTCTCTCTCCCTGTCTTTCAGGTTTCATGTTCAGATTTGTTTTAGTGTTAAAGTGTTTCTGGGAGGCTGCTGGGTCCTATGCTGAGGTTATTTTTCACTACTGTTGGCTTTTCTGCTTGTGGGCAAATAATCATAGGGCAAGGCAGGGTCTTCAACAAAATGACACAGTTTAGAAGTAAAACAGGAATCATATTTGAGACACAAAAATCTTTGTTTTGGAGAAATGGCTACAAAACAATTATTATTATTGTTATGTCATAAGATTTCAATAAAGATAGATAGATAGATAGATATGAACTTTAACCTCTACTAGATTAACATTAAAACACTTCTACTGTCTCTTAACACTGCATTTACACCATTCTGCACAGTCAGTTTCAAACAACTGGGTAAAGTAACAAGTAAAACATGTTATGGACAGAATGAGGATGATTTGAAGTGATTCATTTTCCAGTTGCAGTTCAAGAAATGCAGTTATATTATGGAGTGTTGGGAGTGTGCACCTCCATAGGCTCAAGACAACGTGATGGTTTTATGTAATGCCACTTTTTCAGAGTAAGGTACTGACACAATATCTGTCTAAAAGATGGGACATAGATTAAAGGATCAAATATTAATGAATAAAAATGTCAAAAAAAATAAATGCCTCATGCATGTGAGGGCTTAGTGATTGGTTTGAAGCAAATGTGTTGTGGATTTTGGCCACAAGATTTCAATCTGACTGAACCGTGGGTGATTTTAAAAACTCAGGAGGATTGTTACCATAAGCCAC
Organism: Labrus mixtus; assembly: GCF_963584025.1. Lineage (NCBI taxonomy): Eukaryota > Metazoa > Chordata > Actinopteri > Labriformes > Labridae > Labrus > Labrus mixtus. The sequence goes on along the minus strand of NC_083612.1, from coordinate 17,720,574 downwards.
TTGACGATGGAGTAATTGAATGTGTCATTTGTACTATTGACCCTGTATAACACAAACCTCTTTACAATGTCCGTCCCATTCCAGCAGGAGAGCCCGTCACCAGAAGCCAGCTCGCTCACACACAGCTGATCGGCCAGGCCCCCGTAGTACGTTCGGTAGAGACGTAAACTGTTCAGGAAGTCCCTGAAAAGGTGTCAAATTGCAGCTTTAATGAACTGAAATCCTAAAATGACACATCTCTCGAGGCAACACATCTGTTATCTTTCACTCACTCACCTTCTTTTGACAGCGAGCGAGTCCCCTGACACTCTAACAGGGCCTTTTAGAGGCAGGGACTCTCTGCTGCTGCTGCTGTGCTGGATGCTGACTGACTGCACAGGCTTCCTGCTCGCAGGGCCACACAGTTTGTGCACCTATTACCCAAAGAGACGCACACAGTTTTAAGTCCAAACACTGAGGGAAAACGTGCAGAATTATTAGTATGGGCGGCTGTGGCTCAGTTGGTAGCGTCGTCGCCTCTCGACTGGAAGGTTGAGGGTTCGATCCCCAGCTGAGCAACATGTCCGATGTGTCCTTGGGCGAGACACTTAACCCCACATTGCTCCCTCTGCTTCGGTGGTGTATGAATGGATTGTACTTTATGAGTACAATACAAGTAGTCTATGATGTATGTCGCTTTGGATAAAAGCATCTGCTAAGTGAATTGTAACATTGTAACATTATTAAAGGCTAATCTATACTGGTGCCTGACAAATAGTCCCTCATTTAGATGTCTGAGTGACAGCTGTTTACTCTAAGTGCTATTAGTGCAGCACAGCCTATCATATCCCATTTCTAATGTAATGCATGTGCGGCCTGTTAGGCTGCAGTGACACATGACGACCACAAGATAGAGCTGTCGTGTCTTCATGACAAATGGAGACATGGTTTGGTTCAGTAAAAGAATCCATTGTGAGAGGTTTCATAACGAGTAAATGTTATGCTGACAGAAAGTGATGCTATTACTTCATGGTTGGATTATCTATGGAGTGTCTGATCCACCTGGATCTGCCCACACAGATGTCATTTCTAAAGAGTTATGGATTGATCTAACCTGACTAACCTATATCTGTAAAGCAATTTATCTTTGGTCTTCACAACATAAATTTATATGAAAAGTAGCTTGAAGCTGGAACACAAATTAGATTTAAGATCTCTCCAGGGTCGAATAAAATGCTTTTTCATCTACTTCTTTTCTCTGCTTCTGTTTACTCTGTCAGATCTCTGTACTGGTTTTCACTGTCCCAAAAAGCCCCCAAAAAGTCTCCCATTCAGGAAAAAGGGATTTTCGAGGCGGTAAGAGAGTATATACAGGACACATTATCGAGCTTTTCATTCTAGATAGGCAATGTGTGTGTTACACTAAAAATTAATAATAAACTACCAGGAATAAAAATGACTTTTTAAGGGTCTTAAACATGTGTTTCAGAGGGAAGAGATTTCACCTAAAGGGAGCACCAATGGATATATGAGGAGCACTGCGGAAAGAAAAATCCAAAGTAATTATTTTAAAAAGGGAAACATTGTCAGATGATTGTTTGCAAGTCAAGTCACTGTGTTTCCCACACATACTTCAGGGAAGAAAGAGGTTTTTTGATTGTGGCTCTTGCAGAAATATTTTTTGGTCAATGTGGCTCTTAAGTCTAACCAGCTGAGTACTACTGCTTTACATTAACATTTTTAAAGTATTATTAATCACTGACATCAATTTTGGTTCAGATGGGGGCTGGATTATGAGAAAGGATACAGGATGCACCATCATCTATCCTTGTGCATATTAGTATAATATATGGACTGAACTAAATCTATCTACTAAGTCGACCTGACCTGTGCTGAGAGACGAGGTCCATTTTTCTGAGCGTGTCCGACAGCATCATGAAGCAGCGTGTGAACCCCCAGCAGCACTTGTTCTAAATCCTGGGGTCCCTGCATCCGCCCTGACAGGCCCTCAAGTGAGCGAACAAACTCCCTCCAGTGAGCATCAATCTCCGCCATGCTGGCTAAACAGCCGCGCATCACGTTCAGGCAGTACCCCATGCAGGGCTTGGCCTGGGTTAATCCCTGTAGAGAAAATGACTTTGAGATCAGTGATTCCGGTAAAGACTGTCATTAAGTCTGATCGATAAACTTCAGAGACATGCGTCTGTACCTGGCAGTGAGGACAGTAGTGCATCTTGAGAAGGGCCCGCCTGCACTCTCGGCTCAGCTGCAGGTGGTCGGTGGTGTTGATGACCTCGATGCCAAGGTGAAGTGCTTGAAGCAGAAGCTTCCCAGAGACCCCAGAGCGAGCAATCTGATCTGCCAGGAGTCCTGGCGCTGCACCGAAGGGTCGCACATCCCGCCTAGACAACCTGACACACTCGGCATAGCCCGATGAGATGTCACTGAGGCCCGGGTTGATGAGGTGATTGTAGACCAGCGGGAAGAGAGAATCGAAAAATCTCTGCACCAAGTCATCAACGTTGAGTTCAGAGCCCAGCAGGAAGAGACCGATGTCAGTGAAGAGTTCCTGCACGGGGCCCACAGCCCGATCAGCCATGGTGCGGTACGACTCGTGGAGGATGGTGCTGGTGTAATTCTCTGCCTGCCTCATCAGGACCTCGAAGGTCTCTGTGGAATGGACAGCAGAAAAAGAGAGAGAGACAAATGTAGAAAGAAAGACAAATGATTACAGAGGGACTTAATAGAACGCTATCATTGCAAGGTTGACATTTTTAAACATCAGCCACATTTTAACACTTTAGATTTCAGAGCGAGACTTCCGTTTCCAGTCAAAAACAATGTTACTCTTTAGCTATCTAGACAGGGATCATGTCTGTAATGAAGACAATGACAAGAAGTAAGAGCATGCACGTTTAGTGGAAGCCCCTACAGTTGTCTGCAAAGATTAAGAATGGATGCAAAGTGCGTCAAAGAAGTAGGGCTCATGTTTTAAAACACTGGTTTAACCTTTACATTGTCCTTGCTGTGTGTTGAGAGCAAGAAATGCAGAGGCAAATGAAAGCCTAAATATTCACTTTCTGGCAACACCAGAAGCTGAAACTACTGAAGTGATATATGAACAGGGGTAGTCAATATGCAGTGCCCTTGTTAAGTTTGTATTTCCAGAGAAGAGAAGAGAAGAGAAGAGAGAGTCTTCAGGGGTCCCAGCAGGAGTCGCAGCCCCCTGTGTCTTCTCAGAATAAGGAACAGAGTCCGTGCAGGGAAGCAATTTGTTCTCTAATCAAAAGCTGAACTGACAGAAAAAAATGGGGGGGGGGGGGAAATGGACAGAGAGAGAGTGGTTTAAACACATGAGTGTAGAAGCTGCTTTAACATGAACAGATCTACAGTATATATATTGTTCGATAAAAAAAGACCTTTTTCCAGCATGACTGGCATCAATGAAGAGAGGAGAGAGAGAGAGAGAGAGAGAGACTCTGTGTCCTGGGAGTTATTGCAGAAACAACAAGGGAATAAAGGAGACGAGAGAATGGTTGAGAATTGTGACAGAAGATGGCAGAGGTTAAGAGACTGAAACGAGGGAGAAGAAAGATTCAAGGAGAAGGGGGAAGGGAGAAAAGAAACGTTCAAGATTATTTCCTCAGAGAATAAGCATCATTATAATGTATTTCATTTGCATATAAGACACATGTTCAAGGCATCACGCCTGCCATTATACAGCATGCACACATAACAGGCTCCATGTCTTACAAGGATAAGACGCTTGCTTTCAACTTAAAAACCTGTATCCCCAAGTATAAGATTTCCCCACTCGTGAATTTTTTATCACAATGAGAGTTAATGTCAAGCAAATCCTGCTAAGCAGCGCTGCTGAAAATATTTCTCTCTGACAAACTAATGCTTGGGCTGCTGCTTCAGGAGGAAAGTGTGTTTCAAGCTGTTGCTCTTTTTTCCTGTCTCAGTGAACCAGGCGCTGTCAGCAGTATGTAGCTTTGCTTGCTAGTGTGTGAGGGTGTTTGTGATTTTTAAGTGCAGCTCTTTGGGAAATAATTCAGTACTATGGCATCCAACAGTGATAAAAGCAATTATCACACAGGGACGCCGGCAGACTTTTTTTTTCTCAAACATGTACAGTGAAATGCAGGTCAAGAAAGTATTTGATATATTATGTCGCATATTTCTGTTGGAAATCCTTGAGGGACGATATGAAAAGATGGAATCAAGCGTTATATGCTTTTCCAGACATGAAGCAGTGACTTCAGCCCGGGTGAAAAATGTTATACCAGCTCGCCTTTATCCCTTTGTCTCCCATTTTTTGTCTCAGCTAATACCTGAGCCGTGGCCTTTCTCCCCGTCATGTGCTGGTCATGAGTTGTGAGGAAACAGTCAGGGTGAAGCCCCGGAGCTGCCCAGGGGGGCTGAAAGTCTGAGAGGGGGGTAAAGCAGCGTGGTAAGGGCTTAGACGGTCAAGTTCTGTGCTGCCAAGCACCGACGTGGAAAGATTGACCGAAAGCCCCCCTGGAGAGGGCGACGGCGCAGGGGGGAACAGAGAGGGGTCGAACATACCACAGAGGTACCAGGAAGGGAATCTTGATCCCAGGTCTCGTATGATCTCAAGACTCTTGAGTTTAAGCAGATCTAAGACTCCGATGTTTGTTTATAAGAAAGAAAAGCTGCACCTCCTACACAGCGAGCTCTCAGGTTAGAGAGCGGCATGAAAAACAAAGCGAGGATGTGCAAAGACCAGAGTGGCAGCTGCGAGGGTGCAGAGTGGGTGCTGCGTGTGTCTCTGTGTTGTGTGTGTGTAAATGAAACAGACAAGTGACAGGCAGATAAACACAGAGACAGAAATGTGTGCTGGCGGAGTACAGTTGGAGATTATTACAACCCTCGGGTGTACGAGGCAGAGTAGGCAGAGTTATGAAGGGTCCCACAGGGATTACTGCGCGTGCTTCAGGAAGAGGTTCACCACATTAGATTGTGGAGTTAATGAATCCCACCTGTCAAACCACATAACAAATATCTGTGTACTCAAAAGATTTGGTCTGTTTTTCTCCATCTCTCCAACCAAAAACCTGCTCATGCTCACTGAATCTTGTCATGGACTTGCGAAGAGATTTTCCTGTCAAAAGAAGGCAAATGTAAAAACAGCATGGATAATAAGATGATCAGTAATTCTGCTGTCTAAACAAGTCTTCTGTGTCAGGAAAAAAAAAAAAAAAAGGAACACCCACACAGGAGCTGCGAGCTGTCCATGCAGCGATAATGACATTATTTTTCATCAAAGAGAAAGTGTGAAGCAGTGTCTCTCACTAGGAGGCCACCACCGGCAGCCAAGCTTCTGGGTAAGCCTGAGGACAGAAATAACATGAGGCGAAAGGAGAGGAGGAAAAAGAGGAAGAGTCAGCAGAGTGAGAGGGAGCCGAAGAAGAAGAAGGAGAAGAAGAAGGTATATATTTTACCTTTCTGAAAAGTATTATTTAAGCCCCCATCAACAGCTCTTCAAATTTTATATCAGGTCAAATATGTTTCATTAAAGCTGCAGTGATCAATATTTTCAGGACTGTGTTATATGAAAAAAGGTCATATTTAATTGTCACCCGAGTCTGCAGAGATTAAAGTTAAGCAAGAAGCGTTGTCTTTCAGCTCATTGTTTCTTTAGTTACAGCCTTCAACTTTAATGTTTTGGGTCGCTCCAACAGCTCTCGTCAATCCTGTTTGCTAGAGACTCATCCACAAAAAAATCAGTTAGGTTCATGTTTGTTAACAGTCGGGCATTTAGAAGTTAAACAGCCAAATATTTCCCTCAAGAGGTGGCAGACAGACAGTCCTCTTGTAGACAAAAACAAGACTCATAGAAGCCTCAATAAAAAAAACTAATGGTTATCTAATTCTTTCAAACCAATGAGCTGCTTAAAAACAACTTTTCCATATCAGCCTTCACATTTATTGCCCACAAGCCGTGATTCAGCCAAACTGCATACTAGTCACTATAGAAAATAAACAAATCAATCTATCTGCTCTTTTTACCCCACCAAGGAGGTTTCATTTTCATTGCCTTTTGTGTTTTTCTGTTGTTGGTCTGCAGGTCTACAGGAAAGCTACTGTCATAACGTTCATGAAACGTGGGTGAAAGGTTTAACACTTGCCAAGAAAGATCCTCAACTTGTCATGTTCATGATATGTATTTCAGTCCAAGCTGTTGATAACACATGTACATATGTAGAGGAGGGTTTTTTTGAAGTGTTGAATTTGTTTCTGCTAAATACAATTGGATGTACTATGTGTAAAAAAAAAAAATCTGATTGCGCCGTATGTGTGAAAAGAACTCACAGCAGAGCTAAGGTGCTGATGCTCCTAACGTATTTTGAGGAAATACAACCAACTTAAGACGACATGTTTTGAATGCCTATACTATGTCTTTTTCATGCTTACCCAAGAACCTTTGGAAGACTTAAGAGGAGGGCTGTGGGTGTGTTTCTGTCCATAATGAGGCTGCCACAGTGTGCATGTGTTGCCTGTGTGTGTTCTGAGTGTCAATGACCCGGCTGATAAGAGGAGAGCAGACATGTTTACATTTCTATCAGCAGGAGGAACATCAAGAATAGGGCGAGCCAGCGTGATAGCAAGCACTCTCAAAACTAAGGAGTGACTCCTAACATTGTTTCAGAGGAGCGGCTCTGCTTTAGTTTACGGGCAGCTGGACACACTCAAGGTTTCAGAATGAAGGAGTGGGGAGGAAAAGTCAGTGGGTTGGACTGTGTGTTTGTGTTGATTCAGGATTACACTTGCTCACTTTAAAACGTCTTTTTAATTGCCTCACTTTATTTCTCATGAATCTATTGTTTGACAGGAAAAACAGCAGAGCAATGACCAACAAACATGAGCAGCTGTGTGTCTGTGTGTGTGTGTCTGTGTGTCTGTGTGTGTGTGTGTGTGTGTGTGTGTGTGTGTGTGTGTGTGACACAGTTTGAACAGCAGCAGGTGTCCAGCTGACCCGGACAATGACGACAAAGACAGATAAGAAGTGCAAAGACAAGACAAACACAGAACAATAACACGAGTTAGACATAACAGTCTTCATAGGTGAGGCTTAAAACAACAAGTCGATATTTAAAAGTGGTTACATGATAAAAAATAACAAAGTTTTCGGAGCATGATAAAAGAAACATTTGAATGTATGCAAAGACGCGTTTAGCAGTTTTAAGGCATTTACTGAGAGTTTTAGTGTTTGAAGCAAGGTTCTGTTTATTGTCACAATTTTGATGGTTAAAATTCTGTATATTATTTTAAATTATGGAAAAGGATAGAGACTGTCGAGTAAGGCAGGGGATTGTATTACACATGTTTGCATATAAAGGAAATTTACAAAAATTACTAAAAAAAAAATGTAGAAAGAAGAGGAGAATGTTTAACTTTGAATCAATCTTGTGCTTCATTCAGCGTCACATTAAGAGGCCAGTACGCCAGGCCACACATCACCTGCATGGGTTTCTCTCTTGTCTGCAGACATTAGAAACTAATTCTAATAAATCAACAATTAACGTTTGAAGGCTCTGCTATCAAAGGCCATCATCATGCATATATATCGACTATCATTTAGCAATAACAAAGCCCCTTCTGTAAGATTCCCAAGCAGCTGAGCTTTTCTCCATGTCTAAAAGGCTTTTAGATTTGATCCCATTTTCTTCCTTTCTCCCATAATTGCTGCTCTTCTCATTTTCTCTAACGTCAGATGATCTGGTTAGCTGTGACAGGGAGAGCTAACCCATGTGATGAGTTTCACTTAAAGTCAAAGCAGCTGGCAGTTTCCACTTAAACGGAAAAACATTATATTTCACAGCATTATCTTATTTCTCTCTACGCACATCTGCATATTATTTGGTCAGAAGGGGATATTGTGACATTTTTACAGGAAGTAAGCCGATCATAGGTCAGACGCAGATACAAGATAATTAGCTATCAACGAAAAAAAAAAAAAGATTTACAGCAAAAAAGGCAAAAACAAAACTATAATAGGCTAAAGGTAGTGTAAGTTATGAGAAAGGCATAATTTTATATTTACCACCAGAGGGAGACATTTTTCATTTAAATGTGGGGATCTGGATCAGTGTGGTGTTAAACAAGAGCAAACAACACAGCCTGTTAAAATTGAATAAACATGTGTTGCACATTCCACCCAAAAACTGCCACAGGCTTATAAAGACTGCACTAGACAATATATCAAGATGTCTATTTATTTAAACCTTAAGGTACCGTCAAAATGTGTAAAAGTAATTAGATTACATTTTTTAAATAGTCCCAAGGTTCTTAATGAAGGAAAATCAAGAGAAAATCATCAATCATTTGATTTGATTTGATTAACGGAGTCCGGCCGCCTCCCATCTAAATGCGAGGTCGCCCTAACTTGTTGTGGGTGTCTTTTGATCAAAAGCACTGTTATCATAAAAAGCTAGGTCAAAATTAGTTTAATTACATAGAGACACTGTTTTCAATTTACATTTCCTCGCTTGAATTAAGAATAGCCTTGTGTGACTTCTTGGGAGAATTAAAAATAATAAACATGCATGGCTATCATATGTGGATACAAATCACAAGATTCTCTTTACTCACTAATTAGCTCCAAGTGGTCCAATTTTAACTAAAAGATGAGCTGATGTAAAAGCTTTAGAGGCATTAGTGTGTTATACTGCATTGACAAGGGGCTAAAACGTGATTGGATTCAGGTTAGAATCAGGTTTAGGCAAGGTAAGAGGCTGAGCTTTATATAAATGACTGTCCTCACACGTAGTGGTATAAAAGTGTGTGTGTGTGTGTGTGTGTGTGTGTGTGTGTGTGTGTGTGTGTGTGTGTGTGCGTGCGTGCGTGCGTGCGTGTTGAAAGGCAAGTCATTGAGGTAAGAGATCAGTCAGCTGGATGAGAAAGAAGACAAGCCTTTGTTGAGGGCCCCTTTAAAGAGAAATAAAGACCAGACTCTCCCTCTTTCTAACACACACACACACACACACACACACACACACACACACACACACACACACACACACACACACACACACACACACACACACACACACACACACACACACACACACACACACACACACACACACACACACACACACACACACACACACACACACACACACACACACGAAGAATACAAAAAGCACTGATAATACAAATGTACTTTAAATATGTCTATATGTACTGTAATGTGAGAGCAGATCACATCACTATCAGCTACTTTTGTTTGAAGCTGTTTGTGTATCCAGGTTTTGTCGAGCGCTCAAATGCCAGCAGCCGACCCCGGCCGATCTGTTGAGCAACGCAGTGATGGCTTTTATTAATGCGATTCATCCTCTCTGAATGACTGCGACCACAACAGAGCAGCCCTGTGACATCTGATAGGCTGCAGAAAAGGCCATTCTGCGTCTAGAGAGGATGAGTCAGTGGCTCTGCGGGTTCAGTTCATCCCCGGGAAGAAAAAAAAAAAACACACACACAATGAAAGAAGATGACTTGCAGGGTGGCAGTCAGTACAGTCAAGAGGAAAATATGCTCTTCTTGTGGCATATTAGGGGATGAAAAGAGCAGCCGCATGCTTTGTTGTGCCAGGATGGCGTTTGATGACAGTGTTTACAGCACAAATGTTTGTGGTGACTAAAAAAAAAATGGAAAGGTCTGATTATGATTGTAAAATGCAGAAAGATGTTTGGCAGAGGAACTGATTGTTTAACCCCATTCCTATTGTTCAAGACAGAGTGATATGCTTTGTAAGGAGTTTTGTGTTGACTATTATTAACATTTTAACTTACTGGGGGGAAAAAACTTTATAAAGTGAACTCTATGTTTTAACTTTATCATATCAGTTCATTTGACTTTTTGTCTCTACACACACCTTTTCATGATCAGCAGATCACATTATCACAATAGAACATAATCTCCCTTTTCCTTCAATCCCTCCGTATAGTTTCCCCACACAGGACGTCCTAAATCTGTACAAATTTGAGAGTAAAATATAAAACGACAGGGAACTTAAATTGTGCTTTGGGACATGTACACATACGTTTCTTTGACTGCCGTTTTATTTGTTCTAACATAAAGAATTTACGTTCACTTCGACTCTATATAAATCCGCATTCCCAAAAAAACATGTGCAGTTACTTTCGATGTACCTGGTAATAAATTGGGTCTATTTCCTGCCTTCCTCTAAGGCTGTTAGGAGGCCAGTCTGGCCTGACCGAGTTACACTAACAAACTAACACACTCTTAAGCTGCTGGATATAGAAGGTTAAAAAAAAAAAAGCCTCCATGTACAAATGTGCAAGAAGCAGCTGACACATTTACAACATTTAAGCACTTATTCATCAAAATCCACTGAATGCAGGACTGACAGAGTTTGATCAGAGTTTTAAATAGCTTATTTGAGCTTTCTGAGCATGAAGCATTTGCGTGAGCATGTTGCTTTGTGAGCTTACAACAACACAGAAAGAAGGTTTGAGCTAAGAAAGCAAACAAACAAACCTGGCTACATCTCAAGAAGACGACCAAGCTGAAGCTCAGAATGCAAATAAACACGTGGAGAAAAAAAAACAGAGAAAGAAAACAAGATAAGGTACATGAATCAGACTTGGCTTCTCATAGAGCATCACCATAGACACACTAACAAAAACACACACAAACACACATGGCCTGGCAGACTGTCCTGATTTAGCAGGAGATTGAGCACAAAGTGTCATTCAGTGTAGACGTGAGTGAGCTCAGTGTACCTGCTCACTCTGAAACCACAAGGTATGAAACTGGGCCTTTTCATGTGTGTGTGTGTGTGTGTGTGTGTGTGTGTGTGTGTGTGTGTGTGTGTGTGTGTGTGTGTGTGTGTGTGTGTGTGTGTGTGTGTGTGTGTGTGTGTGTGTGTGTGTGTGTGTGTGTGTGTGAGGGGGCATGTGTGAGCATGTTTTCATGAGGAGAGGGAGCAACACACAAAGAGCAGAAAAGGAAATATCAAACCGTCCCATCTTAAAATGTTTTCTGCACAAGCTCATACTTCCATGTTGTCAATCTGCCTCTTTTTAAATTTAGAAACAGCAACACCACAAACAGCAGCGGGCTGACCACACTGACCTGCTGATGGCGGAGAGAAATGTTCCTGAGAAGCGTGAAAAGAGCCCCGGGACGTTTTCTTTTTTCAGTTTCAATAAAGGGGGCATTGTTTTAAAACCCAAAACAGTCGCCTGCTCAGAGGTGTTACACGAGGGTGTCCTGGCTCAGGGAAGGATGGAGGGAGGGGGGGGTTATTAAATTGTAGGAGGAGAGGAGAGGAGAGGAGAGGAGAGGAGAGGAGAGGAGAGGAGAGGAGAGGAGAGGAGAAATGGAAAATGAAGGAAAGGAAAGGAAACATGGACAAAGAAGGAAAGGGAAGGAAGAAGTAGAGAAGGCAAGGGGATAAAAGAGGACATGAAAGGAAAGGAGACATGCATGAACAGAATAAAAGGGGAGAGGAAAGGAAATTTAGGAGAACAGGAGAGGCAAGGATAAGAAAGAAAAATAAGGAAATGAGAGGAGAGGAGAGGAGAGGAGAGGAGAAGAGAAGAGAGGAGAGGAGAGGAGAGGAGAGGAGAGGAGAACAGTAGAGGCACATAGGACTGCACGTCATTTTAATCTGTTTTGCCTGGAGTCAGGCTCAGCTTACCATTAGCCCTTATCTTTGTGTACTTCCTCCGTCCACATCAATAAACACACTCCTCCCTACATACATTAATGTTTGACAAACGCATATTAAGCCTGAACTAATTCATAAATCTGTGCACTCCCACCTGAATTACAACAAGAGACACTTTCCTCTGTCTGTCTGTGCATGTATCCCTTTTCCCACTCTCTCTCTCTCTCTCTCTCTCTCTCTCTGCTCCTTCTTTCCTGCAGAAGGCTTAAAAGTCAATATTTGAGGATCTGTTGCAGCTCTTGAACACTTCAAAGAGCACAGAGCTCCGCTGTGAACATGGCCTTTAATATGCCGTTCAGGAAAAGAAGCAGAGAGGGTCAATAAAGAGGGGCACAAGCACTGCTTGTAAGGAAGTGTGAGTATGTTGTGCGTGTGTGTCCTGTACTTTTAGGTCAAATATCTTTTCCACCGTGAGGAAACACAGTTCAGGTTTAGCTCAGGCTGACTCGTAAAACGTGCAGAGAAAAAAAAAAAACCCAGACAGAAAGAGAGACCGCGGCAACAGTTTTAAGAGCCGGAGAGAAATTCATAATTTCATAATAAAGCTTTCATTAGCTTTCAAAGGTGGCTCTGTGTGAGGCTGTGGAAAGGTTTCCCACAGGAGATGTTAGAAGCGGGTGAAGGAGCTGACAGGAATGACAGGAGCCTGAATAGGCGGCCTTATGCACACAGCATGGCCACTGATTACTCTATTGAACTGGATAATTACATAAGATTTATCAAGAGATGATATGGAACATTAGGTTCAGGGGTCTGAGAGTGGTGAGCTGTGTAAATTCACTCCGATGACTCACCTACAAAAGAGAAGCTGCGATGGTATCGACATTCTCATGATTACAATAAACTAACTTCCGAGAAACAGAGTAGAGTGACGTCTGACTTCTGGTTCAACAACAGAAAATCTATATCAAGGCCTTAATTAAAGCTTCCCTACCACAACTCATAAAATGGAGGGTAGGCTGTGGTGGGGGGGAACAATTGGCTATTAGCTGGACTTGCTTTAGGCTTTGTTATCCAGCTAATTTACAATCTAATTTTATTTCAGCTGTTTGCCTGTACTCTTCTGCCCTTTGTTTTCTCAGAAATATTGTGATTTTTGCTCAATCTAATTGTGAACATCTGATGTTTGAATTGTTCTATATAATTATTTTTTATTATATTGTCATTATATATATATAAAGATATATTATATTAGAATATATTATATAAAGAGGTTTTCCAAAAATCAAAGGTGATTAAGTTTGTGATTTAAGAAGCTGCATGTTATTTGTAAAATCGTGTGGAACTTTATTTTCACAAATCCTTTCAAAGCCCAAACAGCACGAAGTGCTCACACTTTGGACTGGGCATTAAGGATGAGACACCATATCTGTCTGTCATTGTTTGTAGAAAGTATTTTTATACATTGTTGTTCACCAGATTAAACCAAGATTTTCAATCAGACACTATTGTTTGAATTACACATAAAGGAGGTGACCAGAGTTGCTTTTTTCCACCTGAGAAACATCTCCAAGATCAGATCAATCTTGTCGTTTAAGGATGCTGAGGTCCTCATCCATGCCTTTGTGTCATCTAGGCTAGATTATTGTAATGTCCTTCTGTCGGGTCTGCCAAAGAAAAGTCTGCGAAGTCTGCAGATGGTTCAGAATGCTGAAGCTTGTGTTCTAACCGGAGCCTGCAGAGATGAACACATTACCCCGGTGTTGGCTTCTTCATTGGCTCCCTATTCATGCCAGAGCAGATTTTAAGGTGCTGCTGCTAACTTTTAAAATATTAAATGGTAGCGCACCATTGTATCTTACCGACCTGGTGAACTCCTATGTGCCTGCCCGAGCCCTGCGTTCTCAGGGGACGGGTCTTCTGAGTGTCCCAAAGGTCAGAAAGAAGACAGTTGGTGAGCGGGCTTTTTCTTTCCGTGCACCGACACTTTGGAACAGTTTACCTGTGGCCATTAGGCAGGCTTGTTCGGTTGAGGTTTTTAAAGCAAAGTTAAAGACCCACCTGTTTACTGTTGAGTATGAGTCATGATTTCTCTGTATGTTTTTTCCTGTATTTTGTATTATGTATTGCTTTGTACAGCACTTTGATTTAAAGCGCTTTATAAATAAAGTTATTATTATTATTATTATTAAGATAAAGACAACAATATAAAGATCTGAGATAAGCCACTTCTTAGGAACTACAGTTTGACTTGATGCGTTAAACTCAGGTAAAGATGAGTTTATTTATAACACTATTTTTCACTTTGTGGGACAGATACAGCTGATTCTTCATTTGATCACATTAACATGGAAGGATGTTGCAGTGATTTTAGGGCCTTTCTGCAGAATCAATTAACGTTAATTGTAATTTTTGGAGCGAGTAAATGACAAAATGACAGAAAATATTCAATAAAATCAAACTCAGACTTTCCTTAAGGCAACTGTGTACATTTCATCCGTCTTGTTGTATCTCAACAACCACAGTTTACAACCATGTCAATCAGAAAAAAGCTGAAAATCTTACGCCTGAAGAAGAGAAGGTATCATAAATTAACTTGGCTCAACAATTACATCAGTTAGTTAGTTAATTAGTTAGTTTGGCAAATTAAATATGCTGCCCAACTCCTCATCTTTTCTTTAAAGTCCTAATGGATTTTTCATACAATCTGTACTTCTGTATGTCTTGCCCCAGCATGTCATGTGTGTGTCCTTGTGTAGTTGAAAGGATCTGTTTGAGGGCATGATAAACCCGTCCCAAATCAATTCACTTTTTTTTTTCTGCAGTTCCTTGAGGATTTAATGACGTTTTGATTGGATTTGAATTAACAGAGTCTTAGAGCTACATATTTAAAAGTAGTTTACATTGTGGCATGTGTTGAGGAAACATTTGTGACTGCAGTAGGATGAACAGAAACTGTAATGATACTAAAATCCATCCTTTTCGTTATATCTTGAACTAACCGATATTTCCATGGAACAAATCAGAATAAAACAGTCTCATTGGTGGCACTGAACTCCACACAGTATAAACAGCATTCATTTGTCACTCGTGCCAGGATACAAGTGATAATCATCGCATTATGCCATTATATCTGCCATGTAGGGGAGAAGGACAGGATGAGGGGGAAAGAGAAGACGAGGAGAGAGTGGGAGCAGACAGTGGGCTTGGTGTTTTTGCTGTGTTTAAGATTTCATCGCCCAGACGACTTCAGCCTAATCCCCGGAGACTGCTTCCTTACTTAGGAAATACTTCCTTCCTTCAGACTGACCGAAGAAGTGATTTCTCCTCTGTAAACAACGAAAGTAAAACAGAGAGGCACAGTCCTGAGAAAACAGTTCAACAGTCTTCGGCGATGAGACACAACGTCATACTGATGCTATTATAGAAAGTGACACGTCTTTGTGGTGAAATCAAAGCAAGTTTCCCCTTGGTGCCAGTTATAGAAAGTAAGATTGAATGATGCACCAGTCCTGACCTGTGTCTGGTTTACCGATAGTGGACATCCAATTTATTCAAAAGAATTTTGGTTAAACTTGAGGCCCACTTCCAGAATAAGAGACCAATTATGGCCTGAAACATTCACTTAACATACCACCAAATCAAAGTAACATGGTCTGTGTGTCAGCTTACTC
Organism: Labrus mixtus; assembly: GCF_963584025.1. Lineage (NCBI taxonomy): Eukaryota > Metazoa > Chordata > Actinopteri > Labriformes > Labridae > Labrus > Labrus mixtus. The sequence continues at coordinate 17,705,259 of NC_083612.1, read as the reverse complement.
TTTGCTGTACACTGCTAACAGACGTACATTTTTTAGCTGCACAGTCAGCTCGTCTGCACAAACATCACACTTGGATATGACTCTGCTGGTCTCCACACAACGACATGTAAATCTCTCCTTTTTAAAAAAAAAAAAAAAAAAAGGGTTAATCTGTCACAGAGATATTCCTGTTAAGCAACTTGCTGTATCATCTAATCGAGAAAAATGGCCCCGAGACAACAGCCAGCAGACATAAATCTCCACTTCAAAAAGGCACACAGGAGACAACAATGTAAAGTGCTGACTGGTGTGTGTATTTTTAGGGCTCCTCTGTATGCAGCAAGGGGCTACAGTGCAGTCTGTGAGGAATATGTGTGTGTGTGTGTGTGTGTGTGTGTTTGATAGTGACAGTCATAAAATGTAACACAGAGAAAGTCAGAGTGTGCGTGTATGTATGTGTGCTTATTCATGTTGCCAGACATGTGTGACTGCGGATGTCCACCTCTGGGACACAGCATTAGAAGAGCACTTGAATATTTTGTCAACTGAACTAAACCTCCTGCGCAGTGGTAGAATAAGCATATGTGCACAGACACACACACACACACATACACACACACAAACACACACACAAACTGATGGAGAGTCAGCAATTAGCATCTCGTCAGACATTGTAAAAGCTCTGGAGGGTTTCTTTTGGAATGTCAGATGAGGATGCTGGGTATTAAAAAGTTATTTATAGAAAAAGACAACATAAAACTCTCCACTGGTTACTGTGGTTCAAAAGACTGAAGCTCAACTAAAATAACAATCTTCAAGAAAGGAATTAGAGGTTTAAACGCCGGCACACTTATAAACTAAAAGGACACTCAGAGAGAGCAGACCTACACCAAGACCCACAGTCCAGTCTTCTCTGTCATGCAGTGAAAAGGATTTATTTGTGTGAATGATGCTCATGCTACGTCGACCTAACCTTTAACATTGTTTATTTTGTTCATACTTAAAAAGGAGCAATATGTAAACACTGCAAACATTGGAGAGAGCTATCTCCTCCCCCGCCCCCTCCTCCCTAGAGTGGAGGAATGTTGTGGAAACGGAAGCGTCAGTGTTTAGCCAGCTCTGCATCGATCTTGAAACCTTTCTGCACTCTTTGGCGCATTTCTGATCGTGGAGCTTATTAGAAAATGCTGAAGCTTTTTAGGTTGGGTAGAATCAGTCATATCTGAACCAGTCTACCATTTCTGGTAAAAAAATAATAATAATACAGACCATTCAGGACCGTAATCTTAACTAAGGGGGACATACTGGCTGCTGCATTGTTTTCAGAGAAGCCAGCTTTTTTACATCCCATGTTTCCTTAATGTCTGATGATATAATAAGGTCATTTTATGGTTTAATTCAGTAGATGTCCATACAAATTGCTCATTTAATAGGAAAGACTGCCTTTGTAACATACTCATTCATTTTCAGTGAATTATAGAGGTTCTTGTTGCAAGATTTTGGTCCCTTAACAGAAGCTGATTAGCTGTTTCCTGCCGTGTTCCGAGTCTTTCTGTTAAGCTAGGCAAACTTTGGATTAATGTCACACAGACACAACCTTTACAATTGGTATCAATCTTCTTATCTCGACAAGGGCAACTCTACAAGCCTCTGTGGGTTACTTTGGCTTCTCCTGCACATTTCTTTCCAAAGTTGTTTTTTTAAACTTTCTAATCTTTATGTACTGCTTGTATTGTGTCTCTTGTTAATGGTCTATTGTGGTCTTTTCTTCCATGCAATAAAATATAAATTACAAAACATATGAGCCAAAATGTCGTACTTTTTCAAAAAAAAAACAACAACAACATGTGATGGTAACAAGTCAAGACAAATGTATGCTAATCAGCATGTTTGACACAGGAGCAGCAAAAGGACTCCGAGTGGGGAAATAGCCGTGGTCAGTCAAACTACGTTGTTTCTTTACAGCAGCCGAAATGGCTGGATTGTTGAAGGGTATTGACTCTGAATAATCCTGCTTCCCTCTAAATCCTCATCCTCTGACTTCAAACAGTGTGCAAAGGCTTTCAATAGAATCTGGCATCCTCCCAACTTTCTCTCTGTCAGTTGTTCATTCTTCTTCTTCGCATTCTTCTTCTCTCCCTGTCCTCCCCTGGATCAACTGTCCAGCCTTGAATCACAAAGCCAAGCCCAAACTCTGTGCAAATCTCGAGGAGAGGCCCCTGCAATGACTCGCAAGCACACATACACATCAACACTTAGACACACACATTACCCACACTCCTCTAGTAAGAGTGACAACAAAGGAGGCACGGCTGTGGACCTGGTGGACAAAGAGTCTGCCAAATAAAAGGTCCCACTCAAAGGAGCAGAGAGCAGGTTAGAGGGGATATGAAGGCAGGTTGTAGGAATCAACCAAAGAAATCTTCAAAAAGAAAACCAACCACTCCTCAACTTATTCAGTTCACACACGTATTCATCACACATTCATCTTGCAAGGTCTTCCTCTTAGGTTACCATCAAAATCTATTTTTTTCATCAAACTTAAGTCTCTGTCTCTATCCTCAATTTCCCACACTCATACCACACATTTAGAGTTTTTATCTTGCCCTTTGTGTTATGAACGGTATAACAAAGAGGCTACAGTTTTTCACGTGAGATGTCAGATACTTTTAAGGGTTTGTTGAGGGCACATCTTAAATTGTGAAAAAAATAATAAAATGGGTGTTTTAGAATGCAGATTAAATTGTAAAAATCTGTTTATCTACTGATCGGCTTCAGCTCCCCGGTCATTTTTTAAAGAAGTTTGCCCCGAAGCAAAGTATCAGACTATTGAAATATTATCTGATCATATGTATCTGATTTAAAGTTAAGGGATTACCAAATTTCACCAAATGTCATTCATTTCCTCCTGAAGAGTGCATATATGTGTCTGTCTAGACTTAAACCTATTCAATAGATGATGCAGAAATAGTTTAACCTGCTGGTGGATCTATTGTAAAAATCACATTATCACCAAAGCCACAGGATTCCTCCTCTGGGCAACATGAATAACATGGTAATCCATCCTATGGTAGTAACGATGCTTCAGCACGACCAAACTTAAAACAGAGACCAGAGACAGTCCATGGTCCAGCGCCGGTCGCCACCTCCTGCTTGCTCGCAGTGAATATTCCTGAAACATCCTGCTGCATTTTTACATCAACTCAAACCGTCTTCATGCAGAATGTTTACCTGAGGGCTGAAATTCTGGATAAATTTGGCAGTTCGGGTTCACACATGCAGCTCACCTCGCAAATTTCAGCACATTTTCAGGAGTTTTGTGCAATTGAGAAGCAGCAATGCAGTGACTTTAAAGAGAGGAAAAGGAACTGTTTTTACAGTAACTGTCTCGCTGTGTGTTAACTGTGCTGCTTACTCTGGATAAAAACCTAAAACTGATCTGATTTATACACGTCTCTTATATAGTGGCACCAGGTATTTTTTTTAAAGGCCACAGCTGACCTCTTGGCATGATAAAACAATAAGCAGCATCTATGTGAGAACGTCTGCTGCTACTTGAGGGAATATAAAATAAGGAATGTTTATAACCAAGACAAAAGATCCTAAAATTCAGAGTCCTATAAAAAGCTGCATATTTTCCCAGACTGAGGTCAGCCGCCAATTTGTGACCAACATAGAAAGTTTACTGGAAGCAAACACTGTGTTACTGTAGTCAGGGATGCAGTGCTGCTCAGGGCTGGTCACAGGACAATATCTGTGTGCCTGCTAAGAAATTACTGTTTTGAATTTGGAAATCCTGGAGAAATGAAATTGCAAAGGAGCAGTGAGGTAAGTGTGGTGACTGCTGGAGCACTGCTTTTAGAACAGCACATTACACAATGTCCATTCAGTAGCAGCTGGGAAAATTGAAGTGCCAAAGTACAGACAGAGTGTGTTTTCCCCAAAATGTAGATTTCTGAAACAACTATTTAGATGTGATACTATTCCAATGACACAATCCACAACCATTTACGCCAGTAAATAGCCCAGAGCACATAAAAAAAAGAATACATCAAATATATATGGGGGGAGCTAGAAAACAAGGCAAAGTTGGATAAAACATTTTTGTTCGTGTCCTTATTGAAATCAAGTTTTTGTTTTAATACGCAAATTGTAGTTTGGAATTCCCTTGATCGCCTACAGTGATTTGTAATTAACTATTCATAGTTTTCTAGTTTGTGTGAATATTGGTTTCTGTTTCCAATAGCCAACTAAACTAAATGGGAGAACATTCATTTAACAGCCTGATTATTCAAAGCTTACTAAGAGATCCTTTGCCTCATGGGGAATGAACATTGAAACAGCTAAGAAAACCTTATATTTGAAGGAATATTAGTGTGTGCACCAGAGTGCAGGGTGAGACATAATGTTGTTCATTGCCAAGAAAATTATCAACCCAAAATCGGTTGATTAAATACTTAAACTACTACTACTACTTAAAATACTTAAAGCAACCCATTTAATAAACCTTTAAATTCAAATGTGCATAGTGCCAGGGAGAAGAAAAAGGCTGTTTTCTGAGCTTGTGAAAAGTTGACTTTGTGTTCTAACGTAGTGTGACTCTATGTTGTGGTATAGGATGTTGTGGTTACAGGGTTTGGGTGTTAGCTAACAAACTTTATGGTTGAATGTCTGTACTGCAATATAAACTCTGCTTTAAAAATGTTAATGATGTAATTACTAGAAATCAAAACAGCTTTGCTTCTCCCTACTCAGACCTCCTTGTTTGGCACAGATTGTGCTGTCCTAATTTGACGGCTGATTACGGTCTCCACTGAATCAAGCTGTGGGGCCGCTGCCATTCAACTATGTTCCGTTTTCAATTCAAAGAGTCAAAGATGGGCAGTGGATCCTTCAAAAGCTGGTCAACAGAAACACAATTAGCATTTATGAGGGCAAATAGCAAATCCAGAGAACAACAGGCTAGCTTTCCACTTTAACGACAAGCAGCACTCAGTCCTGTCCGTTTGATCTTACATTCACCACAACCACTTGAGCTCCACACAAAGCAGAAGCTCACAATTAGAAGCAGTGCAAATAAAACAGCAAAGACTGACTGACTATGTCTGCTGGATTCCTGTGTGCAATGTTAACAAGAACTTATTTTTCTTCCCAGGTTAGTCAACAAATAAGACATTGGCTGGAAGAAAGACCATAACCACAGAGGGTGAAGGACCACAACAGCTTCATGCTAAGAACATTCTGGTTACAGTTAAGTTTAATTAACAGCCGGATATGCCAATCAAGTGGTCAGTCAGTATTATTGAAGGCTTTAAGATAAAGTACGAGACATTTTAAAAATGTACATTGTGGTACCGCCACGGCATATCTATCGTTTTTTGTTTGTTTTCCAAATGTTTGCACTTTTTCTGATGAAAAAACAACCTGACTGTTCGCCTTTACATTACCAAGACAGCATCAATGTGGACCTCAGCCATTGAAACCAGCGCTTTCAGACACCTGAAGAAGTTTCACAGCTGCAACCTCAACTGAGCTGAAGAGCAAAACGATCTCTGCTTATCCGTCCTGCGAATAAATGCTGAGTGATGGAAAACACACCTGTAACTCCATCTGCTTGTGGTTTTACTGGGAATGGTACAACCCAAAACCAGTTAGTGATAACACATATACAAGGACATTCAGAATGTAGAAATCAAGATTTTTGCTTCAAAAACAAAGACATGACAGATCAACTACAGATGATTAGATGAGATGATACTATGATTTTTCAGGCCAGCTGTATCTTTGTGTTTTCTATTAGCTAAAGGATAATCAGCTTCAGGATGTGACTCAATACTTCACAGACATGTGAGTGTTAGACAATCTTTCCATTCTCTTTTTCACCAAAGTCTTTTTGAGAAAATATGACGATTCCTTTGAGTTTTAGATCTGCTAGTTGTTGATATTCTTACCCTTGTTTCCAGTCTTTATGCTAAGATAAACTAACTGACAGCCTTACACTTTTTTCATAAGCCCATATTCACTAGGATTGTCAGAAACCAAAATCATCAAATATGCTAATTAGGAGGTGACCGATTATCGGCCTAGCTGATTATCAGGGGCCGATATTATCTGTATCTGCAATAAAATGATTTAATTTAACAGTGCGCTTCTATGGCTCTGCTGCAGGTGTGTCGATGATGATGTATCCCTCTGGGTCTGTTTTCACTAACCCCTCTGTCTCACCGCCAACAAGACTATTAGCTCATCCTGTATTAGCTTTGCCTGAAAGATTTTCCTTTTACAGTAAAGGCATATCAATTCCAAATATGGGTTATCGGTCTCATGAACTACTAATAATCGGTATCACTATCTTCCCTAAAAATCAATATCAGCCGTCCCCGAATGCTAATCCCTGTTCACTTACTCCTACATGTGATGTAGCTGCTCATGCAAAAGCAAAGTTATTTACATTTTATCCCTACTTTGTGTGTGCTGGAGCATGTTTTGTCTTTGAATTCAGTTTCGAATTTGGCAAGAAGATGGCAAGCTCTAAACAAATCCTCACTTCTTACTTCACATAATGAGAGGCAGATTTGATATATTGTTCAGTTTTGCAGTCAGTACAAGGTAATACACCGCTTTCCAAACACTTCTTTGAATCAAAGTTTGTACCATAGAAGAGCATTCCTTTGATCCTGTGATCTCAGACCTTTATGCAGTGATTTGAGCACTTCTCCCCAGACACTCTCTCAGGCATCTGAACAGCTGATTCAAAGTGGGCTCTGTTTCTCAGTTTTATTTGAGGTCTGCCCCACAGGGCGCACAGGTTGGTTGCCATGGATGTAAGACAAAACTGTGCAGGACGAAAAAAAAAAAAATCTCCCCTGAAGCCCTGCTCAGCAGGCAGCATATTTGTAGATTGTGTGCACAATGCGCAGGAACCTCACAACCGGTGAATGAAAACATGCAATCCTGAGAGACTTACTGACAGACCGAGAGCAGGAGGGGAGAAAAGAAGATATGTGCTGTAGAGCTCAAAGGCCGTCTGCTTGACATTATGCCATCAACATAATCTTTTTTCTCTCTATTTTTTCCTACCTCAGTTGCCCAGCTATCTTTTTTTTCTGCTGTTAAATATCTGTAAAGCCAGTGGTTGGGTTCATTTAAGGTCCAGATACTGAAATAATGGAGCACAGTTATCTGACAAACTAAAAACAAATGTAGTAAACCATTACTACAGGAGGAGCCCTGTTTTGATGTTCTAATTATTATTAACAGCTCAAGAATCTGTGTTGCTCATTATGTGAAAGCATTGAGCTTTTTTTCTACATAAAACATGGCCATGACGATGTGTGAAGACCCATAACAAGCACAAAAACACGAGCATAAATTCCCCAGAGAATAACATTTTAGATCACATTTTATCAGTCGTTGTTATTCTCAGTGTCTCCTGAGTGTTTCAGATCGTAATCCATCTACATCCCTTTCATTTCTCCATGCCCCCCTCTCCCTTCAGCTGCATCATATAAAGATACCTAATTGAAGGCTTTTGCGCAAAACAAATGACCACATCAGCTGGCCCCCTTTTAACTCACCCTTCTTCCTGTCTGTTTGCAATGCATTATACACTCAGCTTGTTCTCTGTTGTCTCTCAAATTACAGTGCAGGCTGTCAATCAGTCAGAGACTTAAAACAAATTGACTTGTTTTGGTGTAAAACTCGAACCCGCCAACCTCCTCTCTATTTTCCCGTTTATGATGAAGTAGACCAAAGTGCAGCAAGTGGATATATTTCATTTTCATGAGTCGTAAAGTTGTTGGCGCTCTTCACTTCCATTATCATCTGATTACACCCAAAACAAAACTCACAGTCTCACAAGACGAATAACAAACAATTCAGTCAAATTAATTCAGCGTCATTGAACGCTCCCTACATAGGAGGACGGATTAAATGCTCGACTTGTGTTTCTTTTATGTCCGCACATGGACAGAAAAATCTCTCTCTTTTACACTCTTGTTAAGATCTGAGAAGCTGCCAGACATTTCTGTTCCTCCGTGCTTCCCATACATATGGTGCCACAGAGTTTTTCTTCCATGTGACAAAGGCTCTTAAAACCTCTACAGCCGAATAGAACAATGCCACGTGGGTGGCTCTGTGTGTGTGTGTGTGTGTGTGTGTGTGTGTGTGTGTGTGTGTGTGTGTGTGTGTGTGTGTGTGTGTGTGTGTGTGTGTGTGTGTGTGTGTGTGTGTTGCTGTGTGTGTAAGTGTGCGTGCCAGTGGTTGTAAACAGATATCTCAGACTGTGAGTCAAAAAGTCTGCATCAACATTTGAACAAGTATTAGCGTGTGATCAGCACAGATTTACTTAACAGAAAGACAAACAATTTAAAGCAGATGCGGAGGAGCAGTTTGGTTTTGTAGGCGGCTGCACTTTTTTTTTTCCATGTGTGATTTAAAGATACAAATTGGACTTTTGTCATGATGATAAAAGATGTGATCCCACCAATTACTCACAGATCAAGATGTGTTTGAATTGCTGCTTAAACGATTAGTGAACGAGGATGGGAGCCACTCGTCCTTGGGTTAAAACAGAAAAAAACATTACGTTAAAAAGGTTCAACAAAAACGTGTTGGACATATCTTTTTGTTTTACTGTTTATTGGGTTTTAATATTCTATTTTAAAGGTGTCCTCCTTGGTACTTCAATGATTTTGGTTGAGAACTTGTTGCATATATTTCTACCTCGAAACATGACAGATCTTTATACCGCACCTGATCCAGGCTGGCATTGATCTTATCGACACAAAGTAGTCTCCCTGGTATTATGTTTAACTCTCAATAAAATCTTTGTGAGTGCTTCCTTTAGTGTGCTGTGGACTATAAAAGATATTCTCCAGAAGCTTATTTACTCATCCTCTTGTGTGAGATTATATTTAACCACTAAAATGAACCCATGGAAAGAAAGTTTGGGGTAAAGAAGTTTCACTGAAAGGAAAAGAAAGAGGAGTTGAACTTTGACCGGTTAGAATGAATATAAGAAGTGAGCGTACACACACCATGGGATTTGGTGACACTTGTTAATATGAATTTATTTTCCCAGGAAATCTCCACAGGGCCCCTTTGATTGTCTTTCAAAACAAATAATTGGTCAAATTTGGCAAGAAAATGCCCAAAAAAAAAATGGTATTTAGATCTTGTTCCAGTTTCTTAAACGTTGTTGTCAGGGGAGTTATATGTACGGTTTGTTGGACGGCACAAGTAATCGGAATATGTCATCTTCAGCTTTGGGACATCGTGACGCACAACATTTATTCAATAATTAATTATCACATTAATCAATAATGCAATAATAGTAAGGTGCAGCTTTAGCTCTGACTGCAAATACATGCATCACACAAACACCTCAGGAACACGACGTAATGACTTAAGAAATGTAATATTCAGAGCAGTTATGCGGCCGCTGTGACTCCAATATGAGACGTAAATTGCTGAGCGTCTGTTGCCACTTGAATTACGCAGACTGGAAGTTGGAAGCAGCCGCCGCCAGTGTTTGTTGACTGATGTGAGCCGATGTTGACAGGGAACTCTGTTTGGTTTGGCAGGAGCGCACACAGGCTGCCATTCCTTAGATGAAACCATGTGAGCGCCGTTCATTTTGTGCTGCCGCTTTTTTGACTGTCCCTGTGTGAACAAAACCAGCCAGCCCTCAAAGAAAACTCTGAGGAGAAGGAAGATAAATAAACCTTCAGAAATGTAAAGGGGGGGGGGGGGGCTGAATAAATATCAAATAGACACGGTTGGAAATGTCATTTTCCTCAGTCAGAAAAATAATTACAATTATTAGACCAAAATCAACAAATTATGAATGCTTCAAACACGTGTTGTCTGTGTAGCCAACTCCAGATTGAGCTTCCATGCTTTAGACATCCACATAAGTGTTCCACTTTATTTCATTCTCTGGCATGTTTCTACATTTGAATCAAATCCACATTATCCTTCCAACTATTGTCAACACTCTCTAGAGCACTATATGTAAATGAATCCACAGTTAAATCTATGTCCCAACAAATACTATAACAAATAGATTTGATCTTTTTACAAAGCTTCTACAAACACTTTTAGGTAGAAAAAAATATATTTGTGACCAATTTAAAGATTTACCACTTTAGTATGGGGCTAAATTCCACAGACGATGAAAGGACAGTATTCAAAGATATACACGACAACGTCTCATCCTTCAAAAATAAACTCTGAACTCCAACGTTTTTCATAAAGCTGTTTTCAACTTTGTTATAAGTTAACCATATCCAAGTGGTAACATCAACATTACAAACTTTATTTTAAAAGCCAGAATGTTAGTTCACCTTCAGACACGTCACACATTGAATGACTTAAACCAGGCGCTGCCCCTGCAAACCTCCACTAAATCACTGTGATCATGCAAGTGTCTCCCTATAAATCATTTGCGTTTGGGTGGAGGATAACAGCACGTCTTAAAAACTGAGAGACATCATTAAAGTGAATTGGTTTAATGATACGTCTGCACATTCAAGTCATGAGCTTCTGTATTTGTAGCCCACCCATTTCAGACGTCATATGACAGCTATCAGCTAAAGTAGGAGAAACATCCCACACCAGGCAGGGAGTGAGCGCAGACTGAGGCAAGTTGTTGCCTGTGAGTCGACTGTCAGTCATTGCCGGGGTGAGAGGATGGAGAGGTATGGAAAACAGAACGAGACAGAGGTTGAAAAAAAGTGGGGAAAGGAGGCTGTCAAGTCAATGACGGGTTAAATGCGTTTCTGAAAACTAAAAAAAAAAAGAGGATTTGATTTTCTCATTAGGGCACACAGAGGAGCATGACATCTTGCACAGGATGGGAAGTGATTAGTAAAAGCCTCTGTTTGTATACCTGACAGATATTCACCTTTACAGACAGCCTCCAGAAAATCTATCTAATCCCAAAATCTTTGTGGAGCTGCAGATCTGGAGGGAGGAAAGACCCTGCTCTGTCTGCTCTGAAGTGGAGGCACGTTGCATACACACACACACACACACAAACACACAATCTGACTCATCCAGTGTTTTTACAGCACCCACACAGACCCAAACTCCTAAATGCATACCCCGACTGGGAAATACACACAAACATCTACACACGTGTAATTATCCGCGTAAACATTTGCGGTCTCAACTCAGCACAAAGTCGATGAAGATAAACCTTTACAACAGTGAAGACTAAACACACAAAGCCACTCGGACTCTTACCTTGAAAAGCGGCGACATTACGTGAGATAAGGAACTTGAGGCTGGAGCTGGACGTCTGGAGGAGGTTCTGGATGTCTCTCCGGGCCGCCACTTGGTACTTCTCCTCCATCTTCTTGGTGCAGCAGCTCAGGTTCTTGGACATGCACACCTGAAGGTCTGAACCTAAGAGTCATCGAGATTACAGTCATTAGTACACAACATGAGAGTGAACCAAAGGCAGGGGGATTGTAACAGCGTTGCAGTTCTGGAGTCTCTTTTAGTCCTTATCCGTTTCTGTAAATGATTTCTTCCTCTGCCATCAATTCCCATCAATTTATGAAACCCAGAAGGACTTCTAGATGAATTTGTCCATCTTGTTTCAATCAAGCAGACATCATAATAGACCATCAAGAATCACACTGGTTTTGAATCTTGGGAAATGGGTTGAATATATGTGTGCAAAATTGAATATTTCTCACTATGATATAAAGTCTTTTGGGTTACGGTAAAGCCCATGTTGCAGGATGTTGAAGTGGGTTTTCCTTTTACCAACATCAGTAAGTGTTTATTTTTCAGAGACAGGAATGCTTACCCCTGTGACTTGAGTGAAATGCTCCGACATGACAGGCATAAACTGGGGCAGAGGATTTGCTCGCTCTCTTCAGGCTGCTCCACTTTTCTTTACACATTCCAAAGATATCCAAGTCAGGTGGATCTGACACCCAAAACTCCCTGGAGGTATGAATAAGTGAGTGTCTCTAACTATCCTCTATATCATCTATGTGACAAACAGGGAACTGTCCAGAAATGACAAGCAGCTTTCCTTCCTGTAGCAGCATTCATCAGAGAGGGAACAGGCTAGTTATGTCAGACTGGATGAGGCACGGCAGTGATTTGAGCATCACACTAACAACACACTCATTACATTGTTATCATGCGAATGTAAAGCAGGTTTATTAGTCCACGTTTACTAACTTAGTATCACAACAGCACTTGCGTGTCAGCAAACACAAGTTAACATGGAAAAAATTGTAATTAGGATTTTCTGAAAAACTCAATTTGTCAGTAAAAATCTGACCTACAGCAGAGGCACTGGATTAAAGAGCTTTTGGGCCTAATGCTAACAACAGCATGCTAACACACTCATGAGATCTGGGCAATATGTGATCCTAAATACTCAGGAAGATGTTCTAGGGTGGATTGATAAACAGCATTCATTTCTATTAGGCAAGTTCAGTGTCCGTCGGAAAGGTAAAACTCTGAAGTCAGGACTTCTGAGCACTTTTACACTGACAGGTGCGCAGAGTAGACAGTGTCATGACATTTTAAATTTGAGGTAATTTATATATTTTGTATTTTAATTTCTTATTGCTGCTTAATGCCATATTTCTTTATGTCTTTTGGAGCTTCATTTTTTGCATATCTTTATATTTAACCTTCTCTGATTTAAATGTTTTCTTTTAAATGTCTCTGTTCCCCTTATAGTCTAAATAAACTTGATCTCATGTAAACATTGTTGTTATAATTGTTAGCATGTAAATCATCTTAGTCTAGTGTGTTGCCAAACCAATTGCTAGTTATCAAATAAGTAAGTTATATTAAAGGTGCACTGTGTAGTTTTGGTAGAGAAATGTGAAATTTGGAGAAATGTACAGATTCTGTGGTACATGTTCATAACTCTATACACAAACTATCCTCAAGAGGAAAATGTGGTCCCTGGGACACTGTTTCAAGATAAAATGATTCAGGAGAAGTTGTGGTAGGTCGTCCGCAACAGTGAAACCGTAACTCTCCTGGTAGCTTTTTAGCTCCAGGGATCCATTTTTTCTTTGAGTAAAGTTTGTGTATCAAGTTCAGAAAATAGAGCATAGAATTGTTTCACTTCTCCAACTTTCAAATTTCACTACCAAATCTACATAATGCACCTTTAAAGCTAATGTGAAAGTCAGCATTGCGTTAATAAAGGTTCAACCGTAAAATACAAGTACAAGATCAGTACGATTCATCATCAGAGGAACATGAAGGTGAGCAACGAATTTGGCAGCAATCCACCTTGTAGTGTAGAGAAATGAACACACAGAAAAACACAAAAGCCAACTTGTTGGGAAGGGGAAAGAGGGGGTCAGAAAATCAGCACAGTTGGTTTGAAGCCCATGTTATTACAATGACGTATTTGGACACAGTGGTGGACTGATTAATCTCTAGTTACAGATTATGTGTATAAGTGACACACGGCATATAAAGAACAGTCTGTGTGGAGAGCAAAAAGGGGCTGAACAAATCCGGACTACTGCTTCCCTGAACACATCAATCATTTAAAAACAATTCAGCTTCTATTCATTTCTCTAGATCTTTCAACTCCATTCTCACTTCTCTAGACAGACTGAAAATAAGGACAACATACGGAAAAGTGGTCTTGGCCTGAAGTCCTTTACAGCTTACAACTGGCTAATACGGATGCCCTAAAAAGTTGAGGTTTAGCCAGAGGGTTCCCAGATTGTGGAGTGGCTAATGCCAGGATCAAGCTTTCCAACCTAGAAAAACACATCTTGCAAAAGTACACCTCGGATGAGGGGCTAGAGGAGCACACGATGGCACATGAATGAGTAATAAACCTGTTTTATAAAATATGTACTTTGATCATGAAATCCTCATATCGGTGTAATATACTGGCAGTCCATTCTTGCTATCACTGCTATCTAGCACTGCAAACGTTAGAGGGCTTTACTTGAGCAAGAAAAACAACGAAACTACTTGGACCTGATAGAAGATCTGCGTCAAAGCATTATCACTTCATCAGGTCACGTCTCAGGTTTGCCTCTGTGAACAAATGAAAGCAATCTGCACACATACGGGACAATCAAAACATCTTAAAAGCGACCCAAAACTCTGCAGCAGCGTCTCCGACATGCCTAGGCAGAGCTCACAGAGATGTTGCCAGAGACGCTATCAGCACCCTGCGAGGTTCAGGAACGAGGAGGTAGCAGAGGGGGGCAGCATGGCACATGTGGAGGAATTCAAACTCTCAAAAGATAAGACAACTTGAAAGTGCCCCAGGTCCTGCTTTTTTAAAAATGCTTACAAGAACTATTTCCACTTTGAACGCCACTGAAAACAGCTTAGACTGGCTGAGGTGATGAACTTCTAGACGTTCTGACCTAAACTAAAGGATGTGTGGCACTTCTTTTTTTTTTTAGAGAGTCACATGGAGGCAGCTTGCTCCCGATGATTCCTGGGAATTTCTGGAGGTAATGTCTTCTCTCCAAACACAGGATCAACTAAAGACAACATCAAAAATCATAAGATCAACTATATCACACATGATCTCCTGTTTCCCTATCTGATGTATTTTTCAGTACATTCATCTGAATCCATCAAGGAAACAATCTGTACAACGCCAAGATGCATTGTGGTCCTGGAGGATGTTTGTACTATGTAAGGCTGCCGGAAAGAAAAGGCCACCGGGGATGCAGAAATGAAACTGTCGCTATTGAAAAAAGAAGCTTTAAGGGGAAGAAAGAGACACTACGTTCAGCTTTCAGAAGAGCTACAGTTAGTCATGGATTCATTTTCATTTATTAAAATGAATAAATGAATAAGTCATCGATAAACAAGACTGAGTATGTTTTAAGAACAAGTCACTGACTGTTTTCTTGTTTCTTGACTTTTAATGATCAGATCTAATCTCTTATGGTTGTAGACTTAAAATGACATTTTAAGAGATCATTTCAGTTTTAGAAAACACTTCTCCTCGTCTACCTGCAAACTTGTTGGTAGGTTAAACATTTCCAAGACATTAATCTACAACGAAAATGAGGTTTACTTGGACAAAAATGCAACTCAGTAAAATAAGCACTTTAAGTCCATACAGCCACATGGGTGCAATTTATGGGGCAGGAGTGTTGATGGCATTAAACAGGTTATTTAGAGGTTTAGGGGGCGTTTGAGGGTTTTCTGTCAATTGCGTTGGTTTCCTCCCAGCAGCAGAGGAAAGGGTTGGTGAAGTTTATGGGGAGCAGTTTGTGGCAGGATGGCAGTCAACGCCATTAAGATTTACTTCTCTGAGAAAGCACAGAGAGCAGCAGCAAGAAGTCAAGTCAATGACAGCCAGAATGAAATATCGTGACTGGCAATTGTTGAGTTACACTGTGTACATAACTTTACACAAAATAATTCCTGTTTATCCCTGAAAGCCACTTAACCGCCGTGGACAGCCCAAAGGAGCAGAATTTGGTTTATTTGGTTTCTGTCACGACCAAAAAGTAATCTCAGCAGCTTTCGTTTCCTTGTTTCATGGGATTATCACAGCACATGTTATATTAGCTCATGCACCGCTAATCATACTGAGAGGTAAACAAAAAGTGACAGCTTTGACTGGCTGTACAAACTCAAATCTCCAAACAAAATCCTGAAATAGATGGAAGCAACACTTGTTTTATATTCATATAGTTCAACTCCAATTATTACTCTTAAACAGTGCTGAGATACATCACATGAGTGTGTGTGTGTTCAACAGCCACACAGAGATGGACTTCTGTAAAGCCAGATTTTGCAGTAATTTGAGACTCTTAAAAACTTGCTTTAAAAGTCACACAAAAGATGCCATTTAGCTGAAAGCTCTGCTGTGTGCCTGCCTGTGTATATCATTATCATAACTGCACACACGCCTCTCAAATGGGTTTTAAAAGGTGTGTTTTGTAACTGTAGACTTCTAGAAAGAAGCAAATGACAGGTTAAAAGCTGAGTTTACGAGTTCTACAGGGAGGTAATGTTGGATTGGATAACTTCTGGAGTGCATCATTTTCATTCATTGGTATTTTGATGCTCAGGTTGTAAATAGAAATTAAGAAAATGTAAAAATGTTGACTAAGAAATGTGACATAGTTTATCTGCATTGCTGGCTGAATAATTTATGAAAAGGAAGCTGGGAAAATCTACAATAATGTCACACACTAAACTTCTTAATCTATAAGATGAACTCCAACATACCTGGTCGAGGACTTTGAGGCAATAATTGACTCGGTCCAATTTGCAGGAGTTGGAAAACTTTTCGCACTTCGTCGCATTTGTTTGCGCTTCCAAACACTAATCCAAAACAACACGCCGGGAAGAAGATGTAGCTCATCCACAGCACACCCATTTTGATCCAATGCTGGTGATAAATACTCCGCAAGAAAACAAGCCTGTCTGAAAGTTGTATTTCCTCTAAACCTGCAGTCCCCTCAGGTGAGTCGCGTCCACATTTCAAGGTTCAGGATTCAGCGTCGACCATGAGGAGTCCGGGTTCGTCCCGTACTGACGCTCCGGACAATCATTGAAAACTACTCACAAGGGAAAGTTACTGAGGGTAGACTGCCCTGTTTGAAGGCGGCATGTTGTCCGACTTGGTTGGACCGACAGTAGAGGCGGAACCATAACGTTACCTGCACTCCGCCACTGGATGTGCAGCTGACCTGCGGCCCGAGAGCGCCACCTAGTGGACATGCGTCAAATTAAATTGAGTCACGATTCATATTTATGGCCAGTTTAAAAAACCGCAGGCTACAGAGCTGAAGTTAATTTGAAAAGCCACAGTAAACAGTGTTTCTTATTTCTTCAATAAAAAGTGTTTTGAATTAATAAACCCATGTCCACTTAAACACACTCTCCAAATCGCACATGTAAAATGTATGGCTGTTTTTCATTCAAACCAATGCGGTTATGAGTTTTCAAGGACTTTCGAGTAATTGCTAAGATTCTTTGCATCGGGGAACAACATTTATTTCTAACACAAATACAATGCATCAGGCTCCTTACTTAATATTGACAGGTGATGTAACTACAAAGGCCGACTTTTCAGCATCTCATTGATTATGCATTTCCAAATCAAAATAAATGTAGGCCTACATATGTACTACTTTATTATTAATTTTATTTTAGAAATAACACTTTTGTCACGATGCAATTTTGGTAGCTCCTTGACTCATTGTAGGCACAACACTGCTGGTGAGGGTTAACGGTGCCACGTGACTAGCTGAATTGACCTTAGTGACCTCATTTAATGCGTCACATTATCGGCAACCAAAAATATTTGACAGCTTAATTTCACTATAAATGCACCCATTAACTTAGAAATCGAAGATCAACTCTGACAGTAACATCAATAATTTTCTGCAGCTAAAGCACGTAGATAGAGTCTTGAAAGCATCGAACAAAATATTTAGAGAAAAAAGGTTTTAAAAATTTTAATTTATTTCAAGCAACATTACAGTTAAGCAGTGTATACTCAGCCACATCATGAATTAATTGCATTTTTAAACTGACCAATCTGGTCAAAACATCAAAAGGACACTGCTTGGTTCACAACTTTTCTTGGGTGATTATTCGGGTCAGGGCTCCATCTCCTCAATCCCACACAGGCCGGGACAAGTGCAATACCTCAAATTACACAGCATTGCTACCAATCCCCACCTGCACAGGACGGGACATCTTCATGTTTAGTATGTGCACATAACAAGAGGTAAATCAATATTGTTGTGAAGCATTTCCACTCGTTGGAACATAGTTCATCAACCTAGTCAGTTTTGCATGGATTTGCACAGCAAACATGAGTTAAAGCTGAATGCAAACCAGCAAAACTGACCAAGTGACGATAAACACACGAGTGAGAATTTCTTAACGAGATATTCAGCAAGATGCGGTTAGTTAGAAGTACTTTAAGTGCTCACATTGCAGTAGATAGGAGAAAACACTACCTGCACTATAAGCACTTTAGTACTGCTGAAACTGTGTCGCTGGGTGTTAACTGAAAATGTCCTTGGTTTTTAAACACAATATTGCATGTGTACAATTCAAGCAGATTGAGTTTGATGTGTCACCCCCACAACCAAAATCTGAACAAAAACAGGTGGAGAGCAAGCAGGCCACCATCAGTTTTGCATAGATTTGCACAACTCATCTATTCTTGTAGTGCAACTATGCAAAACTAGCAGAGAACTGCGAGATATTGAGCCCAATCAGAAATTAAGAATGGTCTGGTGGCGCATATCACAGCCCCTTATGCCAGAAGGAGCACTTAGGGCAGTAGGTGCTAGTCTATTTCACTATCTGCACTAGATGCACCTTAGCACAAAGACAGTACTTCAGTACATGACATTCAACAGCACAGAACATGCACAACAGTGTCTGGGTATTGCTGTAAGTGCCTCCACTGCAGTAGGTATTACATAGAACTACCTGCACTGTAAGCACTTTGACAATACACAGACTTAACAGCCTGACTGCCCCCCGGTACCATGGGAGAGATGGGCAAACGGCTTCATGGTGAACATAGTTTGGAGTCCTTCACTTCATAGTGGATCTGTGAATAAATAAATAAAAATATTAAAGCTTATTAAGAATAGTAAAGCATGATTAAGCACGTGTAAGCTACTTCAGTTGATCTCCCATTCCCTTGATAGATGTTTATAGTCTCTGATTAGTCGATAATTACATCGGTCGTTTGTTGTGGCATGTTATGATTTATTACAGCAGCACGAGGTCACTGAAAACATGAATGAGTAGCAGAGCCTGCGGCCCGCGTTCCCTGCGCCACCGAGGCGCATGCGCAAAGAACCATGTTGATCACCCCTCCCCCACCGTCTTTTAACATGGCGCCTCGAAGTGCGCCAACCTTTAGCTGAAATGGCTTTTAAAATCCACCAACAAGAGTACGATAAAAAGAGTATAACACGCTGAAATTGATGGCTGCGTTGTTGTTCTGTTATTTTACAGGAAAGGTTGTATTGTAGTTTGCTGAAACGGACTTCCATGAAACAAAAAAAAAGGTGATGGCCATGTAGGAACAGAGACCCAGCAGCAAGGTAGCTTAGCCGCTGCAAGCTGGTGTTAGCTCTATGAAAACATCGATATTAAACGATACAACAAGAAGCCTAGAAACCGCACAAGTTGCCACAAGAGCAGCCAGTGGGGGTTTTAAAGTAAAGCAGCCAGCTCACGTCTACAAATGATTCGCTAATAAAATAGTAATCGAGTTTCACGATACTGTTCAGCTACAAACAACAAAACGAGCACACAAAATGCAGACACCTATCACGTTGTGTTGGGTGTAGTCAGCCTATATTGTCTGCATATTAATTTGGGTGAGCACGTTTATAATGCATTGCTTGTTGTGTTTTTTTTTTTTACCCCACAACACGGCTGTATAATATAAGTTTATTTATCGGCTAGGCTAGGCTAGGTGAGCTACCAAAAAAAAAAAACCGCGCGGCCTACAGCTGCCCCCATGTGCTGCTGCTTTGTTCTGGGGGGCACTTTAACTCACACACCACTGCACTCAAGAATAAGTCAAAATAACACAACTTACTTGGCAAACATCGGATTGTGAGTGTTTATAAACACCGAGGGGTTAACACGAGGCGAGGTATTTTATTCCAACTAGTTGCGAAAAGCGCAGCGGGGGGAAAAGCTCCGGACAAGCTTTTTCAAATCTCCCTCATTCCCTCAAATGGTGGAGCAAAGAGGGGGCTGCCATGCGCCTCACGTTACACTGTTTTCATCGCCCCAACATAGCATTTTTACGTGTTAATGTTTGGCTACCTCCCCGCCGCCACTTAACTACATAATATTAAGACGCGTAAAGCATCACCTTTAAGGGGGTTTTGTTCGCCCAGTACAGAGATTACAAAAAAATACAAAACCCGACTTCCTTGCCGATAAACATGCGCTCGGTAGACACTCACCAGCCGAAATCCACCATCTTCGCTCACTTGCTTGGGCTTGCCGTGTTAGTCTCTCGCCGACAAAAGAGAGACATAAATACGTAACTGATCCGAAAACTTTTCTACCGGTGAACGAGAGCGAAGTCTGGAGTGTGATCCGAGTCAATCTGGAGGCAATTTATAGCCCAGATGCGCTGTTTTAAAAATGATTGCTTGGTTAGGAAAGTGGCGCGAAGGCGACCAGTTGGTAACCATGTGGGTGAATGAAGGGCGGCTCCCACTGAACGTAAATATCTAGCTACAACCCCCAACTCTCCCCCATTAGCATACATAAACTACGGTACTTCCGACCCCACATCTCCAACCAAACAGCCTCCACCTCTCAAAGGGGAGGCGAGGGGAAAAGAGACAGGGATCACTGCGGCTTTCCACCACCTTTTATATATTAACATTGTATGCATGCATAGCGGGAAAACAGCCGGCTGAGTCATGGAGTTAAAAGCACATCTAAGTTTGCGGTGAAAACAAGGAGTAGGCTTGCAGAATTACCCGAAACCTTGACTACAATAACAATAAAAGTAAAACTATATACATTTAAATCCGTGGATTATTTCGATCTAATGTCCTGTATGTTCGTTTATCAAAAATATAAAACGACTAATTAACCTGTTGCTGCTCCACAATATATGATTTTATTTTTTTTTTGCATGTAGGCTTATTGATGGTTATTCTCATTTGAATGGATTCGTTAAATTTATTCTCTCCTCGATTAAAGACAAAAAAATATGAAATTATATATTTTACATTTACTTAATACATGTTATATTTAGCAAAAAAAACAAACAGTTAACACTATGAGTAAGCCTTGTCATTTTAAACTGAATTTGCTGCAGAAATGTGTGATAGACTGATACTTAAAAAAACAATTTAAAAAACAATTATTTCAACAGTTACCTTTTAACTATCCTTAATAAAGTCAGCTAATGAAAAGTAGAAAAACTAAATGTATAAAAAATATATATATTAAAGGTTTTCTACTCTTCAGTCTGGAGTAAGTTGGTCTTTGTGTTTAAAATCATTATATCCTTAAAACCAGTGACTTCCAGTTGGTTCTCTGGCATTGAAATGTTTTTCTTTTTTATCCAATAGTGGTTTATCTTATTAGTTCCATCTGGGTAGTTTATTTTTGATTATTACTCTGACAAAAAGTCTACAAACATAGCCTATAAATGTTGAAATAATTTTCCAAAAATAATCAAAACCAACAAAGTTAAGATAACCCTTTTTTCATTTAATAAAAATGACAAGGACACTATCAGTGAAAAACAAAGATGAAACAGATCAGAAGTTTTTATAGCTAACTAAACAATTATTAAGAATATTTTAGAGTAAGTGAATACACTTTAATAATTAGAATTTAGTCAGATTAGGGGTGGTGTTGTTTTTTTTGTTTGAACTGTGAATATGGTTATGTTTTCCTGATTTTGTATTCCAGAGCTCCACTGTGATTTAAACAAAAAATACTTCTAACATTTCAAGAGAGCTCACAGTATGCCCCTGATTCTCTGGTTTAGCTTTCTTCTCAGCTAAAACAAAACAGCTCAACCAAAAACAATCTCCATCAAACCAAAGCAGAAAAATATGAGTTCTGCAGTTTAATGCAGGGGCCCCCCGGACAGGATGTAGGGCCCAGAATCAAAACTCCAAACGTTTTCTGCATCTAATAAAGAGTTAAACTCTCAGAGCATTTTTCCGACACAATCTTTTTTTGCTGTGTGACATCAAAGAATTATAAACATTGAATCTATCAAATAAAACATACCACCTTCAAATGTATGAAGGAGATTTGTCTGCACAACAAAGGACTGTTTTTATTGAAATGACAATGCCTTGTGCACGGTGACAACTTTGTTGAATATGCTGAAATAATTGTATCAAACCTCTGTTTCATTGTTTCCTACGAATTTGCATTTTGATAGAAAAAAAAATCATGTGCATCATTTTAAAAGTCGACATGATTTGGGTGCATTTACTTGAGAATTATTTATGCCACATTTCTCACAACTACATGTATCCTCTTATGTTACTTTAAACTTCGACTTGTCTTCATTAAAAAGGGAAATGTTTCACTTTTTTAAACTATCTCACAGCTGTTTACCTTGAGACAAAGTTCTCTGCTGCACTAAAGACTAATTTCCCCCTTTGAATGTCTTACAAGGTTTCATAGATTATTGTTTTACTTTAACTAAAAAAGTTCTATCAGTAATTTAACTTAAATAAGAGTTTTATGTCTTGGCTGCTACTCTCACATATTAACGTTTCTGGTATAGTTCCCTCTGATGCTTTTAAAAAAGTATAAAACATTAACTGTGAGGTTTCTTTTCACAACATAAAGATTTAGGAAGAGTTAAATAAAGTATTCTCACTCTCAGTACTTTTTTTATTGGAGTTGAACAACAAAGAGAAAAGGACGATCAACATATTCCCACCATTCTGCACATTCATTTTAAATCTTTATGAGCATAAACGTTTGATGAAATTCAGAAATGTGCTGCTCACCTTTTAATAAACAGTACTGTAAAAAAAAAGACTTAATTTTTAATAGTAATAAGTTGAGACACAAAACAACTTTGAGCCGCTCAAAGCCAAATGATATCCATAAAATGTATTGTTTTCTCCAGATGAAATGTGCTCAATCCTGTACATTTTCACCAACAGATGAGTGTGGTACAGTATGGTAGCTGGCCAGCAGAGGGAACTAGCTAACTGTATACTGTAAATCTATAAAGATACGATTACTGTTCAACTGTAAGAGGAAGCACAGACCACAACTTCCCCATCACTGGAGTTTCTGTTGTTTTAAAAAAAAAAATCAGCTTTATGTAACAAAGAGAGTTTCAGAGAGGAACAAAACTATGTTCTCCTGCTGCTGACCAAAAGTTTTATTCATCTCAATTATTTAAAACTGTAAAAAAAAAACATCTCTCTTTCCTTCATGTTGATATTGTAAAATGTATCTGAACCATCCTCAGAAAGAGATGGTCTTTCCAAAACGTGTATTTGACTTGATCTTTTCGATTCTCCATCCAACCATCGATAAGAAAACTTTTCAACCCTAAAAGCACATTATCTGTTTGTCTCCACTTCTCCGAGCACACTGTGGGAGTGAGAGCGCTCAGTCATGACCCCCAACCCCCCACACAAAGCCAGCGGTGGGGCTAGTTCCTCTGCATATGGAAGTGAAGTGGGGGGTGGGTGGGAGGTTGTAGACTTCACATCGTCCCATGGGGTCAAATAAAAGCTTACGGCTCTCCTTGTTGGACCTCCTGCCCCATCCCCTCTTTCCTCTTCAAGCTCTGTGTCTCTGCACAAATGATAGTTTGAGATCATGATATCAGAGCATGTGTCAGCTGCACACACACAAAAAAAATCGCATTTATTTGGTTTCATTTTTCCAAATGATAAGTTATTTGGATGAAGATAAAGAAAGAGGAGTTTGTAGACAACATGTGCAGGTTTAACATCCCTGAAAAGGTGAGCAGATCACAGATTGATCAGATAAAATGTGCAACTGAAACAATGTGCACTTCTAACATTTAAACCTGTACTTAAGATCAACAATGTCCCCACCATATATGCAGCATCCCATCTCCTCTTTCTCTCTAAAATGGCCTACCAATATCTAAGACCCTCCCACCACAAGAGGCCAGGAGCCTGGGGGTCTCTGTGTTGTTCTTCCTATAAAAGCCCGGCCACCATTGTCTCCGGGTGACCCCGAGGTCAACTGAACTCACCTCGCCTGACCACGGCCCATTCAGCTGTGAAGCCTCACATAGGACAAAAACATCTCACCAGAGCAGGGATAACTTCAAGCGAGGGGTTGGGAAACACACACACACACACACACATACTCACACACACAAAGATACTGAATGCGCTTTGCTGTCTCAGAGTCATACACTCATTTAAGATATTGTTTTTTCACAATGTCGAAATACACTATTCATGTTCAAAGTGATCAGAAATCACATTTCTGTGAATGAAATGATGTGAGGTTTATCCGACTGTAGCTCTCTGCATGGTCAGGATAGTAGAGGTTTAAATGACTGAGACAAGTTGGTCTATTACAGAAATCATTTTTGGAAAGTGGCAGCAAAGTTATCGTTTATTCATTATCTAATGCATCCTCTATTATAGCATTTTCTTTGCAATGGGGACAATCCCACATCATTTTCACTATTGTATTGAAAAAGTGGTTCAGTGTGGAAAATATAAGTTATTCATCACAATGTTTTCAAATGCCATCAGTTTTACCTTCTTTTGTATAGAGCACCTTAATCGTTTTCCCTGCTTGTTGCACACATGGAGCACATGTCCTGAAAATCCTCCAGTCTGGCTCCCCCGACCCGCTCTCAGACGCCGCCGTGTCCCTGGTGGAGAAGAAGCTCATGGAGGCTGACAGGTTGAAAATGTGCGGCATGATGTGGCTGAAGGAGCATGAAACATGTTCACCCATGGATGCCATGCACAGTGCCCACAGGAGAGAATGGTGAGACAGTTAAATGTTGAGTATTTTCATTATTGTCTCTACAGATATCAAACGTGTTTTCTTGTTGTTTGATACCTTTGCAGAGGATTTGATGGCGCAAAGGCCGGTTATGCGAACGTGATGACCTGCAAGAATTACACTGTAGTTGAACAACATGTTCTTTAATGAGCCGGGCGGAGAAATTTGTATATTTGAGATTTTAAAGAAGGGCTTTATGCATCTGTTGTCCTATTGGGTACACGATTATGGCAGTAAATACTCTTATATGGGCAGGTTCCAAAATATAATCCAGAGTTTTCCACAAATTCAAACAGACATTTATGCGTTACAAAAATATTTTTTTGTGCTTTTGACCTAACATGACATGGTGAAAACTCATCATGGTGCTGTTCACTGCAGACTGACAGACACTCTCCCATGAGCATCATTAAGTAATGAGGAGACATGCTCCTCTGAGCAGTGGCTCATTCAAGCATCTACCCATCCAAAATCACTGAGGATATATTTTGTATTTTTGAAGATGGTTTCAAATCCACCACAGCTTTAATCGAAACCAACAAAAACTTCTTAAAGTCCTGTAATCACTGCTTATAATCACTGCTGAGGGCCATGTTTGAATTGCCCCCCGGGGACAAATAAAGTTTTTTTGAATTGAATGTTAGTCTTAAAGATTAAAGTCTCTGGTATTCATAAACCTGCGCCCTTTCTGCATATTTTAGGGTCTTAACGACCTTAAGTAACAAAACCTTTTTCCCTTCCTTGGTCTCAGGCAGATGGCCTCAACCAGCAGACAATAAGCAAGCTTATTTGGCTGCAAGTAAACTTCAGATACTATTAATGCTTGATTTTTTTCAAAACAATAGAGAAAGATGTAACATATTCACACTTGCTGTTCATCAACACAACAAACTTCTGCTTCAAGCTCTAACTCACATCTTCCTGCAACACCTCACCCTTCACTGCGAGAGCTCAGAGAGACACTTCATCTGAGAGTTTATATCCTTTATAAAAAATGTCTATCTCTGTAAGTATCCCTTCCACGTTATTGTTAGACACTTAGACAATCAACCCAACCCTGTAGGTAGAAAAAGATAGAAACTTAAGGGGCTAACCTACGTTGGGTGCAGTTTCCCTGAATTACATTGCAGCCATTTCAGCCTGATTCTTGGCTGCTGGTTGAGACGTTCTGCATGAAACATTTTGTACAAACGAAAAGTCAGGTTTAAAATGCCTTTAACAAAGCTGTATGTAAATAGTGATGCAGCTTACTGTTGTTTGAAGTCATCATGCATTGCTGAGTCATTTTGTAAGTCATCTGAAAGCTGAGAGAGTGTGCTGTGATTTCTCTCTCTAACTTTCATTTCTTTATTTTCTTCTTTTTTTCATGCTCTCTCTGTGTCTTTCCCTTTCACAGTGGTTGTAGTTAGTTTTGGTGAAGAGAGGAAAACAGACAAGACAACAATGCTGACACATTAAAAACAATAGCAACAACCTCTCCATGATGAAGTAATGACATTTCTTGAAGCTCGACGTCCTGGTCGAATACAGAGGACTATTTAGAAATAATCTTTAAGAGAGCAACAATTTAAAATGTTTAAATATGGCTGCCATGGTCAGAGAGAAAGAGTGTCAAAATCTCTTCAAATTGTTTAGCTTTAATAAAAGTTTAAAAAAAATTGTGATTTTAATTTCTCTGAACAGCATTTCAAACAAAGCGTACACAATTAGGTTTTGAAAAAAAACATCCCAATGTAATATGTAGAAGTACACAGTCAATGTTTGGAGATTTATCAATAAATTAAATACACAAATACTTCAATAATAAATAAAGCTGCAGTGATAAATGTAGTTTTTCTGGAAAACAACAACATGAACAAATAAGCATTTGATTTGATTGTTTCCTTCAGTTAAAGTCTTGTAAAAGTTCTTCATTACAACAAAGTCCTGCTTTCACAATGTTTTGAGTGGTAGTATGTAAGCATATAAAGTATGAAAAGAAATCATTGAAGGAGCTCAAAGTTGAGCGGGACAAGAGTGAACATGAGTGTTTTTATTATGGATTAATCGGCTAGTTTAATGTCAACATCGATCCATTTATTGTTGCCTTTGTTTGATAGAAAACATCAGGGGATGCACTGAAATTACCCCGAGCTCTAAGTGACATATAACTCAAATGTTTTTTACTACTAGGCAACAGTTGTAATTAAATAAGTCAAAGAATATTTTAGTTTAATATTTAAAGTTGGTCAAATCTAAACTACTTCCATCAAGGAGGTTGTGTTTGCATTACTTTCTTGTTGCCCGTGTGTCAGCAGGATTATGGAAACACTGACGGCCCATTCATTTGAATGAAACGTATTAAAGCATGCGCTAAAGGAACACCTATTGAATCCTGGACCAGAGCAGGATCGTACCCACGTATTTCTTTACTGTTGGCATACCGTTTTTGTTTGTGATAATGATTGGTGTTGTTTTCTGTTTTGTTTTTTTAAACGGTATTATTTATTACAACACTTTTTCCACTGTCGTATTAAATGAAAAATACAATGCTAAGATGAAGATGCTGCAGATGAGCACAATAATGTTTTTAAATACTTGTTGCATTTGGTTGATAGTTCCAAACATAAGAAGTACTTGCAGATGTTCATAGAGGACAGGACGGCGGGCCTTCTCAGAGTTCTGCGCTCTCAAAGAGTCCTCCTACTCTGTAAAGTCACTTGTAATGATGAATGATGCAAAGTAAAAAGTGTCATGTATGAAATTGCTTAAATAATGTACAGATAGCTCAAAACTGTAGTCAAGTGTAGAACATGAAAAAGAAAAAGTTTCTCGTGAACACAAGGAGATGTTAAGACGTTAACTTCCTGTCTGATTGTCTTTTCAATATGTTAACAAAACAAAATGTTTACGTCCTCATGGGACAGCGGCACACAAAGATTAGATTCATTCTGTCTTTTCTTCAAGCCTTCCATAACAACTCTGTGTCACTGACAGCAGCTTCAGTGTGTTGTGGATAGTTTCTCAGCAGAAGTTTGGCTCCAGAGCAGCAGCCATTAGACTTTGTAGTAGATGTTGGTGGGAGTCTGCGGCGTTATCTCCTGAACTATGTACACAGGAGGCCCGTAGTCAGAGCTTACACGTTCGTAATGACGACAGATCATACTGTCGGAAGCCCGGAGAGGAAAAACAACATCGCTGCGGTCCGAGCCATTGTTGTCGCTGCTGATGCTGTCCCGCTTCGGCACGGACAGAGTGTTGAGGGACACTGCATCGGACTGCTGGCTGACTGGGACGCCCTGACGGCGACGGTACCGCCACAGAACCACCACCACAATTATGATGACCACCAGGAGGATCACACCGCCACACACAATCCACATGAACAGTCCTGGCTCAAAGGAAGGGACGCCATGTGGGTTTGTCTGTCCTTTTTCTAAATCTGTCATTGGAAACAGCAGAAAGAGGGAAGAGTAAATGAGGACAGATTAAGAGGAGTCTGTGTTAACATGAACAGCTGGACATGCGAGACAAAGCTCTAATCTTTAGGATCCTACAAGTCAAAAGTCCGGAGCCCTTCTGTACTGAAAGGGTGTCAGAGTGATTATCAGGGAAGATTAAAGTAGAAGTTCTGCAACCTAATACATACCTTACTTGTATTTGATGAGGTAGAATAGCAATTTAGTCTTTTAACATTTAGTTAACAAAGAACCAACTGGAAATTAAAAGTAAGGGAAACATACATGGTCGCTCAACCATCAACTTCTAAAGCTTCTGCCAAACGTACATATTATCCTAAAGTTTTTAGTTTGTTGGTTATTAGTTGATTATGGTTTATTTGGTGCTGTCTCACTATTATTGGCATGCAGTCTGAATGTTTCTGTCATTTGCTCCCCTTTATCCATATGAGCTGCAATATGGGAGACTTGTGTCTGATTTTTTTTTGTCTCTTCCATTGTGAACGCATTTTTCCTGAAGCTCACTTAACATCTTAGCCTTCAGTATTGATAATTTCTAAATTGTTCAAATGTAGATTTGTGAGCATGCTATCAAAAACATAATATAAGTCCCCAAATAATTACCCCCAAAAAGTAATTGTCAATCTGCAAATTGTATTCTCATTGTAACATTTTTAGCCTTGTTATCATACCAGTTGTGCTTTTTGTATCCTCTTCTTTCACGGAGGGATCTTTGGCCTTGGCCTTGGGCTTTGTTGGTGGGAATCTGGTGGGGGACTCCTGGAGCGTTGTAGGTGGATCTGAAGAGCCTGAAAGAAAAGGATAACTTACGTTAAGTCACTACATATACCACACATCTCCTTATTTGAACTGTATGGAGGTGCTTTGGGTTATGTCATGTCAAAATATCCCCATAGCTGCTATAATGTCTGAATCATTTTCAGTCAGTCATTCATGTAAAAATGCATCACTAGGAGTAAAAGAAGAGAAACATAAATCAGACCACAAAAAGTCCTGTTCTGCATTGTGATTGGGACTCTCTCTTTCGCTGTTCTCAAAAAACTTTGTATTGATGCTTTCGCTTTCTCTGAGTTCACCTTCATAACTCAATGAAGCCGATGTTGCTTCTTACCTATAACTGAAAATATGAGCAGGTCGCTCTTGTGGAAGAGAAATTATTTCAGGACAATTCATGGGTTAATAAAAGTTCAATCAAAAATGACAAACAGAATTGTGGAGTTTGAGTGTATGCCATAACAGGGGTTAGATATTCCTTTTTGCGAGAGGCTCTTCTCAACAATAAGTGGGCACGCCTGAAAGCATACTTTAATGTCTTTTGACTCTAAATGCAGTATTAAAAAACAGACATCCTGCTGCATAGGAGAAGGCTTACACATGGATACATTGAGCATAAGTGTTTCCTGAGATAATAAATCAGTTGACACGCAGAGTCATTTTCTCATCAGCTTCCATAAAGCATCCAGTGGAGATGCCCCCTGCTGGCCATTAAAAAGAATGCAGTTTTAAGGCTCCTACAAATTGGCCTTACTTTTTTGACCAGTCAGCAATTTGTACCTTTTTTTTTTTTTACACAGTCAGTGGCATGCACATAACTACATCAACTCATTTGCTTATGGTTTATCGCATAGAGAAAGATACATGCACAGTTTTCGCAACCATATCTTAAAATGATTTTAATAAAACAAGAGATATAGTATGAGGTTATCTATATCTTTAGTAGGTTATGTCAGGATTCTTTAACCTCTGCTGCGTGATTGTTTGTCTTTATATGTTGACCTCAAACACTGGGACAGAAAAGTAACTTTGACAGGTACGTTTCCACATTCAGATTCATCATAAAGAAAAACATGACAGATGAATGACACATTTTGAAAGAGTAAATCTACAGCCGCCACCCTTTTTTTCGCCTGTGATCCATAGCAACAAAAAAACAAAAACAAATCTACCACTTAGTCACATTAAAGATCTCAGAGGTGTTAACCTACAACCAAAGACACATTTCCCCTCCGAGCACCTCGCATGGTTTCACTAGAAGAACTGTTCAAGGCTCAAAGAGATTTGGAACTTCTTCTTTTTTTATCTTTGCTTTCCCATTAAGTCTCTTTGAACTTTTTAATGTATCTAATGACACTTTGAAGGGGACAGACCCTAAAGAGGAAACCACTAGACTAAACTACAACTGAACACACTGAACAGTTTAAACTAGATTGAAATGGACCAGCTACACGTTGAGAATTCTGTTTTCACATTTCAGACAGTCTGCTAAAAGGATTTATCTCCTAAACCAGATATTGAATGCAAAACTTGTAATAAAATATTTCCTAAAAGTGTTGATATTATTGATATTATTATCATATGATTATTTTTGATAAGATCATTATCATTCCACTGCTTGTTGAGTTCCTCACACATCTATCGGCTTTATGAAAGACAAATAAAGAGATGCAATTATTAAAGAATAACTGCAACAATTCATCAAATCAAGTACAAAAATGAAATGTATCTCATTGAACTTATATAAAGAACTTATATGCCTTTGTGTAAACAATTAACAAATATATATATATCACAGAGTTTTCATGAAGTCATTTCACGTGTTGATTTATGAGATTATGAGACATCACATATTAATAATGATGTAATAATGTAACAGAGAATGCTGGCCAGTCTACTGGAGCTAACGTCTTTTCTGTTTTAGTTTTGACTCAGTGTATTAGCATCAGTCACCACACGAAGCATGAATGTACAAAAGTAACTTTGACAAGATTTCCAGCTTTAAAGGCACAATCCATAAAAACAATTCTAAACGGGGGGGGGGGGGGACTGACAAACTGCAACTTAATGTAAAATATGTGGCGTTTAATGAGAGACTACAACTACATTTGAATTATTCATGTTTCCTGTTGCTGTTAAAAGGTTTGTTTACATCAGCAGTGTTTGTAAACACGGCGGGATAAACAGCTCCATATTTTCACTTCTGATCAGTTGACAAACACACACGATGCAGTTTTGTTTTTTTTCTTCATCTCTTACTCAAACTGTTGAATAATTCAGATGAATAATACTTCACATTTTGTGGGCAATAAATTACATATCTGGGGCTTCGGATGATTTCACTTTAGAAGTTAAAAATAAACACAACATGTGTTTCATTTACATGAGTCTGTGCAGCTCAGGAGCACAACGGAGAGCACACTGCTTAGTTATTGTTTCTTCAAGGTAACCTACCTAATTACAAGACAAATAACACAGATATGATATTATTAATAGTTGAAAGAATTCAATCTAAAAGAGCCAATAATGTCTTTGCAAGAACACTGTATAATACAGTGATTCATCCTCAGGAAATGTAAAGTAACGGTGTTGAATACGCTCAGAATGTGCTTTATTAAACTTTAATGCACACAATGAGCGCTCAGAATGGAAGAAAGAAAAAAGGAACCATTGGCTATTCTGATGATAATACAGTAAAAGATTATTGACTGCTGCTGCCAGTCCCAATGATCGCATGCAGGATAATACTGACAGCCTTAAGCTGCCAGCGGTTTGGATTCAGGATTTGAGATAATTCATGAGGCAATCTCTCTTGAAGAGAAAGAACAGATGATCAGGATTATCTGACCACTTAGCATTTCCAGTCTGGAGGTGATATTATTGCATTATAGTGACCAGGAGGAGACACAGTAGTTCTTCAAGTATTTCATGTCTCTCTCTCCTTCAATCACAAACACAGAATACTTATAGCAATTCAATATTCAACGATGTATAGATCAGCTTTTTCAGACAGGAGAAGCGTTTCTGTTTAGTTTAGTTTTGGTCTGTCTATTTGTTTCTTTGGTTTGTTGGTGAATTCAGCTTTTTGTACAAAATCTTTTTATATTATGGTGCTAAAATCTGAATAAAAATACCATAGCAGAACGTATACTCACTTTGGCCAACTCTCAGCACAAGCTTCATGGATTTGGTTTTACACACCCCTCCGTTAGTGTTGTCCAGACCTTGCAGGGAGCCTGAAGAGGTGGCTGACACACACAGAGAGAGAGAGAAGAAGAGCAACATGACAGTTGACCTTTTTTTTTTTTTTAAGGTTTATGTATTTCTTTTATATTCATTATAATACAGAGTGGTCGAGCGATGCATCTTTCCATTATGATTTCTTTGCAGGCTGTTTAAATGGTTGCTGAATATTGCATCACAAAGGCAAGAAAATACAGTAATAAACAAGACAAAATGTAATGTTTCATACAGTATGTGGATAAGCAAACACTTCCGATCATCAAAAAAACCAATAAGGTTGCTTTCAGGTCTTGCACTAAATAAGATGTTGTAAATCAGTGAGGGGGAAAAAGCCCCTGGGCTACAAGAACACATATTGTGATCTCTGTGTTGCTTGTTTTATCTCAGACAAAAATCCGGAGATATTTGATTTCTGTCACATAAATACTGCAAATCTTCATAATTAAGAAGCGTAAACCAGATAGATGTTTAAAAAATCTTTATGAAAAACAACCTAAAGTATTTATAGAGTCATCATTCCAGCTTTGGGGGAAAAATAAGTAGTGATGAAATTTTTAAAACAAGTTTATATATTTAACTATCACAGCAATTACTTAAACACACCCATATATCTACACAAACACACACACTGAGGAGGAACTATGGTTCAACCCTGTGCCGACACACACACACACACACACACACACACACACACACACACACACACACACACACACACACCACTACCATTACCACCACCACCACACACACACACACACAGACTTGTTAGCAGCATTTAGGTCAGATAACAACATCTCACAGGCCACAAGCCACGTTGCCATGAAAGCTCCTTTCAAATCTGCCTGATGCTGTAAAAGCCTTGTGTGATTTGGGGCATGTAAGCCCTTGGAATCACAGTGGCCTGCCAGAGAGAAGTGTGCTGTCAGAGCGCGGCGAGGTGGATGAGGCTACATGGTCAGACTTGCTCTCCATCTCATGCATCACTTGCCACTAAGATGCCGGTTCAACCGACAGCGGCCCGATAACGAGGCCACATTTTTGTGATTCTCACGCAAACTGACAAATTGAGAGGGAGGCGAGGACGCTGAGGTCCTCAGAGGAGGAAAAGGGAACAGAATTGATTCAAACGATGCTCCACCTGTAGGAACCTTCAGCTCCTTCCTCTGGCTTTTTTTTTTTTTTTTTTTTTTTTTTTTACTGATTTGTGTTGAACATCATACAGCACTTATGCACACATAGGTTTCATTTCTAGGAGGTTATACACAGTGACTCACAGGTGATGTAATAGTCCCTCCCCTTGAGAAACTCCAGACCCCACAGGTTAGGGCTGAACTCCTGGAACTTGAAGGTGAACTTTACATCCTGGTTGGGTTTGTCACAGTTCAGCAGAGGTGTGTCGGTCTTGTGGATGGTGCAGCTCTCCATCTGACTGCGGGAGACCAGGTACACCCGATAGACCTCCTCCTTCACCCCTGGGGAGGCAGCAGCTCGGGGACACACGATGTCCATCTTGTCCCCAATCTGAGGATACAGGACTAGACCCCTACCTGGACTAAACCTGAGAGAAAGACGCATGAAATATATTAAATAGTAATAAAATAATTTAGGTTCACTGGGAAGGGAATTTGCAAACTAATGAATAAATATGCTGTTATTAGCCAACAGGCTTTTTTTGTCCTCAGTAAGGTCTATGAGCGATACAAAAAAACAAATCAAAGAAAGAAACACAAAAACAAATCTGTATGTAGTTTAAAGACAGCCCACACAGAAACCAGACAAACTGTGAAAAAGGCCATTCACATCAAAATGAACAGTTTTGTTAAAGGAGCGGGTCAACACCAGAATATATTCAATACTGAGGCTGAAACATTAGATTCATTGATTTTTTTTTTCTGTCAGAAAATAATCTGCATCAATTAAGACTTCTAGTAATTAAAAAGAAAGACAAATTCCAATCCATTTCATTCAATATTCTCGAGTTTTTTTCTGCTTCTTTTTGTCTTGAGTAAATCGATTTTTTTCCATTTTATCAAGCAGTGAGATTGGCTTGGATAATTTCTGTAATTTGTGACAAAATAACAGATTGATAAGAAAAGAGTAAGCAGATTTACCAATAATGAATTAATTATTTGTTGTGGCTATATAATGACACAAACCTCCTGTACAAGCTGGAACCAGGGGGCATTATGCTTACCAAACGACTTTAAAACTATGAATCAATAATTACTGTCGATTTGTTGAATAGTTGTTCTAGCAGCTATGAGCTATGTAACTTGTGGTGCCATTCTCTTTCTTAAATATTCTCTTTTTAACTCAGCTAATGAGTAAAAGGACATTGCAGCAGCGTGAAAAGTGGTCCATGCACTCACTTTGTGTTGGAGCTGCTCCAGTGGATGGACTCCAGAGTGACGGCACGGCATGAGCTAATGATGGCCAGGAGGATCACGGCACCGCAGCTCCATGTGATTCTCCCCATCACAGGAATAAATGTCAGGTTTCGGCGGCGGCTCGGTATCATAAACCAGAGTGAAAAGAGGCAGAAACGTGTCGCCCCTGCATGTCTCCAGCGGCGCCAGGTGCGCGCACAGGACGCATCCCTCCTGAGTGAAATCCCAACAAGTTACGAGTCTCCCCCCTGCAGTTGTTCAGTGAAATTCTCCACATTGTGAGTAATTGGCTAGAAAATCATTCGTGTGACGAAATACGTGTATTGAGGACAGAGACTGTGTGGGGTATTTGAGTGATCAGCTGACTGGCCGGTCCGCCCATACACAGGCTCATGCGTAGAGGGGAGAGCGGGGCTGGTTGGCACATTTGTATCCCTCCCTCATGAAAATGTCTTCCCATTGAGATACTGAGATCGAAATCAAGACCAGTGCTGGAAATGGTAGAGGTTGCACCCCCCCACAACACTTTAAAACACAGCTATTAGAAAAGGGGAAAACTCAACTCAATTCACCCAAATGCACACAAATTTACTAAATCAACATCAATCAATCAATCAATCAATCAACTTTTATTTGTATAGCGTCAACTCATAACAAGTGTTATCTCGAGACACTTTACAAGAAGCAGGTAAAATACCTTACTCATTGTCTGTTAACATTACAAAA